>NW_028318445.1:967500-1102500 GCF_062004578.1 Staurois parvus | reverse complement strand
CAGAGATTTCTACTGAGCTTCTAAGACAGAGCTGGAACTTAAAAGAACCATCCATTGCCCTTTTCATTTTCAGCTTCCCGGTAATTGCACTTCCATGCTTCTTTTTTTTGCACAGGTTGACTGTTATGTCATTGCTTATCATTTGTCATTATTTATCCAAAGTATTTATTAGTTACCACATTTTGTTCTAATTGGCACTTATTGATTCCATCAGATATTAGTCGGAGAGATATTAGCAGTACCTAGCGGTTGCACATCTTGTATTTGTTTGGAAGGTCAGCACTTAATATTTTGTTTTGTCCTTCAAATTTATCTTCATGACCTGGGTCATGCTAAGCTGGGGCTCCTAGTGATACCCCGGTTACTGCTTTTTTGGCATATTTTTTGATTTTTTTTTTTTTTTTTTTTTTTTTTTTTTTTGAAATTGCTCTGTTGCTTTTAAATTATTTTTATTATAACTTGTTCTTTTTTTGTAGGGTTTTTTTTTTTTTTTTTTTTTTTAACAATTATTTATTAAATAATATTAAATTTTGACAAAGTTGTACAAAGAAAACAAAGCCTGATAGTACAATGGTTCATCTGGTCATAGACTATAAATGACAAATATAACATAAATAGTAACAATGTTACTTTTTACATAAAATAAAAAGTGTGCAGTCAGTCACAGTGTCAGAATGCATGAAATACTTTAGCTGGTGATGTACCCATTGAATTTTGCTTAAATTTTGATTTCAGAACATTTGTTCAATTTTCTAATGGTTAGTAGGGCCAAGTTGATGTTCACATTTGGACCATGGGGATGAAAATGTTTGAAGGAGCAGGATAGAAATTCTTTTTAGAACAAACAAAATTCTAACTGTGAATGTGGTTTTCATTCTGGAATAATTGTACATCTTGTAATAAGAACAACTGAGTACTGTCCATGATACTTTACTGCAAGGTCCAAGCAGGATTTCTCGAGTACTGCTTGGACCTTTTTTTTTTTTTTTTTTTTTTTTAAATATTTATATATATTATATGGAAACAAAAATAGGGTGTTTTTAAAATGATCTGCTCTGTCTGGCAGTCTAGGTATGCCCCATTTGACATATCTGCTTCTGTGGCTTTCCGTATAATTCTCCGTGTTTGGAGTAAACTTTGCATAAGCCCTGTCCTTTCACCCCAGAACAATCTGAAACCTTTGGCACTCATGAGACCGACAACTATTTGACTTCGTACCACCGTAATATGCAGCTGACTGTAATCTCGGAGCACAAAAACATATTTGCACGCTTTGTGAAATTAATTTGTATGGTATGTCAGTCTGTCAATAGTTACTGATTGAGATTCGAATATAATTAAGATGCAAACAATATCTTGAAACGCATGTTTATATTTTGCCGATAACTCATGACATTATAAGAACAATAATGTGCAATCGATTATTCATTTTGTTTCAAGTGTTTTTTCCTAGTAGAGTCAAATTCCATTTGTTTAGTAACTAACATTGATGGTGTTTTAAGAGACTAATAGTTAATATTCTGCCAAATTTAAATAGACGTTCATTAGTAAATATTGTTTAAATAGTAAAGTTAGAAACTTTGTCACCGATATAAAAAACACTTTGGTAAACCCCACAGAATCAAGCATTTTAAAGATTTACTTGTAGCACTTTTCCTTTAAACTTGCTAGAAAATTCAACTAATTTTGGGGCATTCATTTCCTAGCAAAGCCCCTCCCTTTTTGCCTGCCTTAGCACTCTCATCTTTTGGTAGTGTATACTTACTGTTTATGCTGGCCCAGCTCCTCTGACCTCCCACCACCTTCCCACATAACTTTGTATGCAGCTAGGAGTGAAGTGTAATACTATAGAGCAGCTTTTTCCATTTGGAGTTCTATGAAACCCTAGCGTTCCTTCAGAGGTTGCCAGGGGTCCTTGAGCAGTGAGCAATTTCTACCTCTCAAATAAGTAACCATTTACACCAGTTATCTTTTTTTAGCTATTTGTAAAAGGGGAATGCTACCCTTTGTGCACCAATGAGCACCAATGTAAGGAATATTCTTCCCACTTGACCACCAATGTAAGGGACGTTCTTCCCACTTGACCACCAATGTAAGGGACGTTCTTCCCACTTGACCACCAATGTAAGGGGCGTTCTTCCCACTGACCACCAATGTAAGGGGCATTCTTCTCACTGACCAGTAATCAAAGGCAATCTTCTCAATGACCACCATTATAAGGGTCATTCTTCCCATTGACCACCAATGGAAGGAGCATTCTTCCCTTTGACCACCAATGGAAGGAGCATTCTTCCCTTTGACCACCAATGGAAGGAGCATTCTTCCCATTGACCACCAATGGAAGGAGCATTCTTCCCATTGACCACCAATGGAAGGGGCATTCTTCCCATTGACCACCAATGGAAGGGGCATTCTTCCCATTGACCACCAATGGAAGGGGCATTCTTCCCATTGACCACCAATGGAAGGGGCATTCTTCCCATTGACCACCAATGGAAGGGGCATTCTTCCCATTGACCACCAGTGGAAGGGGCATTCTTCCCATTGACTTTTGTTTTTTCCTCCAACCCCTTCCACCCCTTGACCATCCAAACCAGACTATCCTACCACTCTCACAAAGCTTTAAAACACCTTCAATACAAGGCTCCCCACTTACATACCATCTAGCAATATGTGTATTGAAATCCTTTTATCCATTTACCTTTAACAACCCTGTGAACACACACACACCTACACACACACACACCCCTTCACAAACACACACCTTCTCAAGTTGACCTTTTGAAATGTTATACTATAAACAGTGTGTAGTATGTAGAACATTGTTGCTGTAGTTTATTGAAATGCCTTCTTGTTATGGCTGGTAACTTTGTCCTGTATACTCTAAAATGTATGTGAAAGGAAAGATTGAGAGAGGCTGCTATATAGTGTCACTTGAGTTGGTGTGCCGAGATTGCTGGGGCAGCCGACATCATATCCAAGATGGCGACACATCTCAGAGTTTTTGGATATCTACACAAGGGAAGTGTTTACAGGTAAATGACATGGATAAAATATGTAAATTAATATATACTCTTATGGGAGGATTGTTGTCAAACACTCCAAAGACCTGCTAATAGGTTAATTGGCTGATGTCTGAGGTGTCCCCCAGTATGGGAAAGTATGTAAGTGAGATAGGGACCTTAGATTATAAGCTTCTTGAGGGCAGGGACTGATGTGAATGTTCAATATGTAAAGCTCTGCTTAAATTGTTGGCACTATGAAAATTCCTGTAATATATTAATGTAAAGCCAAAACCATTTTATTTTTGGGATAGTGTAGAGAAGAATTAGAACCCTGTATTGTGAACCCCTTTCATTTAGGACGAAGGAATAGTCCTAGCTCAAATTAAGTAAATGGAAAGAAACACAATGGCTGACAGAATGTCTTTGTCTTTTTTACAGATAGACCACCCTAGACGGTGAAGGAAGATGGTGCAGAAGTACCAGTCCCCGGTACGGGTGTACAAGTACCCATTCGAACTTGTCATGGCAGTAAGTGAACATTTTATGTTGTCCTCCTTTTTGTTCTAGAACCTTCTGGAAAATATTGCTTATGTGCTTCACAGCTGTCTATGGAAACAGTAGACAAGGCATTGAAGTACTAATTAGTGAGAGTTAGGAGGTTACAGTTAAGCGTAAACCATTTTGTTGGACAGTGGTGGTGTTGGTCTACACGTCCTCCAGCAATGTTAAGTCCAAGCTGCCCCATGCACTCCATCCTCATCGGTGCCATCGACTTTTCCTCTTTGCCAGAGTCCTCCAGCTTCTTCCGCAGGCACTGATAACCTTTGTAATAATATTTGGTAAACATATCAAAGCCTCCTTTCATTTTGACAAACCTGGTGTATCCAAACTGTACAGGCCTTTTCCTTGGTTTATGTAACATCCCAAAGTGGAAGCCATTGACAATTAGTGCTTCTAAATAGGTGTGTGTGTGTGTGTGTGTGTGTGTGTGTGTGTGTGTGTGTGTGTGTAAATCGCTCCTTAAATTGAGCTATATAAGTACCTAAAATAAATGGAAGATTATATCTAGGAGGGTGGGGCCAGGAATACAAAAAAGATCCTGAAATGGTTTTCCCAGAACAAATTGCCCACAACAAAGCCAACTTCAACCATTGAGTGTCTTTGTGCACTGCAGTAATTTCTGCAAGAACCTCAACTACAAGTCTTAGTTATCCAGATAATACATTTACAAAGCTATGATATTATTCCCAATGAGGGGGATTGATGCCTAGCATTCTTGGATCTATGTGATTGGCCAGTGTTGTCACACGGGTTGACACCCATACCATAATTCGGGGTATGCCCTTCGGCTACTGGTACATGAATGGCAGGGGACTGAATGATAGTTCAGTCTATACGGCTGGGGATTGGGGGAGTGAGGCTGCATGCACACTTGAGCGTTTTGTGAACACGCGCAAAAGCATGCATTTTTACATGTGTTCAGAAAACGTGCAAAAAGCGTGTCGCATTTGCTGTGCCATTTGTTCTTTGTTTAAAAAAAATAATAAATTAAAAAATCTGATTAAAACAAAAAAAAAAAACAAAGGCACAACTGTGCTTGGCAAACAAAACCAATATTATTGGTCATATAGCGACAGGACGGCATGTGCCATTCATTGATAATGCCACCCCAAATGTGGCAAGCAGCCAAAATGCACAGTTAAAAAAAACAAAAAAACCGCATGAATCTCAACACCCAAAATGGTCCATGAGCTACTTTGGTGCTTTTGTCACGCATAGAGCAGCCCATTAAAATGACTGGGCTGACCTGTGTGTGCAGCACGAAATTGTGAACAAAATGTACAAAAAACACATGCAAAAATGCGCTTTCACAAAATGCTAGGTGTGATCGTAGCCTGAGGCAAACCTTTTGCTGTGCCATAAATGAGCACCAGTTTAATGCTTTTGGTCAGCACACAGAGGTTGCAGTATATAAATGTCTGCGCACACACACACTATATTGCCAAAGTATTGGTCGGCCTGCCTTTCCATGCCCATGAACTTTAATGGCGCCCCAGTCTTAGTCCGTAGGGTTCAATGTTGAGTTGGCCCCGCCCTTTGCAGCTATAACAGCTTCAACTCTTCTGGGAAGGCCGTCCACAAGGTTTAGGAGGGTGTCTATGGGAAGGTTGGACCATTCTTCCAGAAGCACATTTGTCAGGTCAGGCACTGATGTTGGGGGAGGAGGCCTGGCTCACAGTCTCCGCTCTAATTCACCCCAAAGGTGTTCTATGGGGTTGAGGTCAGGACTCTGTGCAGGCCGGTCAAGTCCCTCCACCCCAAACTGGCTCTACCATGTCTTTATGGACCTTGCTTTGTGCACTGGTGTGTAGTCATGTTGGAACAGGAAGGGGCCATCCCCAAACTCTTCCCACAAAGGTGGGAGCATGAAATTGTCCAAAATGTTTTGGTATGCTGATGCCTTAAGAGTTCCCTTCACTGAAACTAAGGGGCCAAGCCAACCCCTGAAAAACAACCCCACACCATAATCCCCCCTCCACCACACTTGGCACAATGCAGTCAGGCAAGTACTGTTCTCCTGGCCACCGCCAAACCCAGACACATCCGTCAGATTGCCAGATAGAGAATCGTGATTAGTCACTCCAGGGAACACGTCTCCATTGCTCTAGAGTCCAGTGGCGGCGTGCTTAACACCACTGCATCCGATGCTTTGCATTGCACTTGGTGATGTAAGGCTTGGATGCAGCTGCTCGGCCATGGAAACCCATTCCATGAAGCTCTCTACGCACTGTTGTTGTGCTAATCTGAAGGCCACACTAAGTTTGGAGGTCTTTAGCTATTGACTCTGCAGACAGTTGGCGACTTCTGTGTGCTTCAGCATGCGCTGACCCCGCTCTGTCATGCGACGTGGCCTACCACTTGGTGGCTGAGTTGCTGTTGTTCCCAGTTGCTTCCACTTTGTTATAATCCCACTAACAGTTGAGCGTGGAATATTTAGTAGCCAGGAAATGTCACGGATGGACTTATTGCACAGGTGACAACCTATCACAGGACCACGCTTGGAGACACTGAGCTCCTGAGAGCGACCCATTCTTTCACCAATGTTTGTAGAAGCAGTCTGCATGCCTAGGGGCTTGATTGTATACACCTGTGGCCATGGAGGTGATTGGAACACCTAAATCCAATGATTTGGAGGGCTGGCCCAACACTTTTGGCAATATAGTATATATATTATACAATCGTGTATATTTGTCCAGTAACTGTATATAAAGGCTGCTTGCCATCAGGGACAGTTAACAAAGGGTTATTCCAGTGACACTGTCGGCGGAGGATCAGGAGACAAGAACTATGTGACGTCAGGGAACTTTGTGTAGATCACCTAGACAAAGCCCAGTGTGTCGAGGCTCGGATATCGCCCCAGGCCACAGGCCAGAGTAATGCCGGTGTGATTTGCGCGGTGTAGATTAGGTAACAGATACAGTTTCCTATCAAATGATCACAGAAGACTCAGCAATGCTCCACAATGCGATACAGAAATCTATTATAGAGGAATTGTTATCTGTGGTCAAGGGTCCATTTATAGAAAACTGATATTTCAGGTTGCTGTCTGAGTTTAAAACTAAAGACACAAAAACTTTAATTAAAAGAAAAAATATTTCTCAATAGCCACAAGAGATAGATAGATAGATAGATAGATAGATAGATAGATAGATAGATATATTCTTTGTGTGCGTCCAATGCCTTTACAAACTCAGATATTACCTTGTAGAAGTAGCCGTGACATCACCTGTGCAGAGAGCAGAGCTGTGGGTAGGATCCAGCAAGTACCACCTACTACAGGCTGCCTGCAGAAAACTACAGGAAGGGGGCGGCGACAAGACCAGTCACCCTGCACAAAGACAGAGAGCAGCAGTGAGCGGTCTTTATTACAGGAAGCTCCTGCACAGAGAGAAAGTGTCACACTGGATCTGGAAGAAATACACAAAGCACGTCAAGATTCGAGGAAGAATAAACATGACAAATGTATTTGGCCATTATTTACTGATCCCGGAGTTCAGCTTTAAGCAGCTGAGTGGGGATCATAAAATACATATAACTGACTCTTGGCCCTGGTCCACCATGCTGCGACTTCTCATGTGACTTGCTGCGTTGTGCGACACAGAAATAATTATTGAAGAGTGATTACATCACAGAAGACGAGAGCCACGCAGGACCCCTTCATCCTGCACGGTGTGAATGGAGCCTAAGAGCAAATCCTGCAAGACACTTTCTATTACTTTTTATTAGGATCCTGCACCTGAACTCCAGGGACGGGGATAAAAGACATAAGTTAGAAGCAAAATAAGTACCTGAATCTGACTACAGCTGTCCATACAGGGATTTTTGAACTTACGTTTGCGAATTTTCGCATGAAAACACGTTATGAAAATTCTCAGTACTTTCAATAACTTGAATGCTTCAGAAAGTTCTTCAAAATTGAATGTGCTTTGAACATTTTGATTTTGGAAATGTAGTTTCCCTGAACAAAACCTCACCACCTTAGGTGGATTGAGCACTGATTGGTGATCACAGAGATTGAAGAAGTGTGAGCACATTAGCACTACTGTTTTCTGCTGAAAATACATATGAATACTATCTGATATTATAAATTTAAATCCATATGAAATAATATAATAAAATATATGATATTATAAATAATTTAAATATTATAAATAGTATAAATACTATATGATATTATCTTTTTTGGGGAGTAATTTATCATGAAGAAGAATGAAAAAGGTGATTTACAAGATTCATCCCCCGTTTAATAAAGCGAGGATTTTTGATTGGAGGGTAAAAGTAGAAATTACGGATTTAGATTGATGTCACATGGTGGAGAATTGGCACTATATTAGCACTTTTATTATGAGAGTAATACATATTTTATTATATTTAACAAGATAATGCAGTTTACATTTTTTTTGCATGAGGAGTTAACACTTTACGAAGAGGAGTACACAGATTTTTTTGTTACACACGAACTGGACACTTGAAAAATTAATGTCGAGACCCTTGGGAGAATGGAAGGACTTGTAGTATGAATACGCTACGTGACTGTGAAAAAAGGACTTTTTGATATATGACGGATTTAAACGCTAGGTCCTTGTTCATATTATAGCTTCCCGGGGCGGGGGGGGGCGGAGTAATATCCTGGCGACCGGAAATTTTACCTATTTTATTTTGGGTTTTGTGGATATTGGGGTATCAGTGATTTAGACATGTGACATATGTGGCTCACCGGGCACTGGAAAGCACGGGGGATTTTTTACGCCACAGCACAGAGTAGCTGGTGAGATCTTAGGGCCCATTCATACCAGAAACTGTACTTCTACTGCATGTTTTGTGTACAATTGCATACATTTGATGCGCATTCACAAGCAGTTGACGCACTTTTTTTCTTTCTACGTTTGTCCTGTGAGGTCACTTCTTTCCTTCCTTCTTTTTCGCTATTTTATTTTTCTTTTCTTTTTTTTTCGCTTTCTTTTCTTTTTCGCTTTTTTCTTTTTCGCTTTTTTCTTTTTCGCTTTTTTCTTTTTCGCTTTTTTCTTTTTCGCTTTTTTCTTTTTCGCTTTTTTCTTTTTCGCTTTTTTCTTTTTCGCTTTTTTCTTTTTTTCGCTTTTTTCTTCTTTTTCTCTTTTTCTTCTTTTTCGCTTTTTTCTTCTTTTTCTCTTTTTCTTCTTTTTCTTTCTTTTTCGCTTTTTTCTCTAGGAAAAATACATCATGCTGTATTTTTTTCCACTGCACTGTAATGGTGTAAACTATGCCTATAGGATAACATGGATTTTGGACCATCTATGCAGTTGGAATGCGGTCAAAAATGTATCTGCTGAAAATTGGCCCTTAAATTATCAATTCACCTTTTACAAAAAAATTTAAGGGCTGGTTCACACCACAAAAATGCACTCCGGATGTATTTCTGCATACACACTTTTTTTTTTTTTTTGCTGTAATATGTTCCGATGCATTTTTTTGATGTGTTCAGATGCATTCAGTGCTGCGCTTTGCTGCGTTACATACAGTTCAGTGCAGAAAAAATGCAGCAAGTTCTAACTTTTTGGGACCGGAACGCACTGCAATAATGTGAACTATGCCATTGGAATCCATATAACCTACTGTTCATGCATTTTTTTTGTTGCTGAAAAAAAACGCACTTGACTGCATCTGGTGTGAACCGGCCCTAAAGGTGAACTAACAGTCTACATCCCTCCCCTACCAGGGGAGCTGTCAGTGTCCATGTAGCCAGTGTAGTGGTCTAGGGTTTTAAAAACCCTGCCCTTCTATCCGTAGCGCTCATGGGACAGCTCAGAGTGATTCTGATTGGTTAGTGCCAGCATGTGATTTCGTTGACCGCTTGCTCTAATCTGTCCTAGAAGCCCTTCAGATAGAGTGGGGATTGCAGATCCCCAGACTGCTACACCAGCTGCATTGGTAATGACCACTCTGCATCCACAAAAGTAAGTGCAGTGGGGACCTGGGAGGTGGGGAGGATGTACGGCGTTAAGGCCCCTTTCACATGGGGCAGACTCCGGCAGCAGATCCGCCTGCTCAGCTGGGAATTTGTCCGCTGATCCTCGCTGAATAGTTGGATGACAGGTCCATATCTGCTCTGCTTGTGCAGAGAGGACACGGGCACAGCCTGCTGTTCTCTATGGGGCGGATGGATAAAAATGGACCGCCTGTCCATTTCCATCTGACTGCCATCCGATCTACCAGAAGGATGGGGAACGGATCTATTGCCTGCTCCTAAAACTGGCTAAACACTAGTAGAATTTCATTAAATTTTTTAGGTTTTTGAGAACGTTCGTTCCACAATTGAAAGCAAACAAAATTTTGTGGTACTTTTGAACGACCTTCGTCAATTCATTTACTGTACTGAGAATTTTCCTGCAAATTGGTACAAATTCCTGTTCGAAAATCTACTACTCTATAACCAGCTTACGTGTTCTGTCTCCGTCAGTGGACCGCAGGTGTCAGGTGAGATTGGATATCTCTCCGAGGAATCTGTGTGCTTGTCCTGACTGGGCAGAATCTGATCTGTGGCTGGCTGTACGATGTAATGGCAATCCCTCATCCTCCGACAATCTCACACATCTTGATCCGGATAAAGATACATGAGATTTTCACGAATGTTTAAATTTTAAAGACGGCCCCATTCATTCACCGCTGCGCTTACGTATTGTTCCTCATATAGCCAGCCGTATCGTTTAGCCAGCCTGGAGATCAGGTGATAAAGGAGATCGCTAGACGAAACACAAACCCCCGGATTCGAGACGACTCAGGTTTGCGGATATTCAGTAATGACCCTGGCAGGGCAAGCAGCTTAGAATCGGACAGGGGGGAAAAAATACATTGTTTTCTTCAAGGGTCAGTCCATCCAAAATTGATGTTTTTAGTGCTTGGTTGATGCTGAAGAGGTAAACCACCAGTTTTTCTTGTTTCTCAGGGATTCTCGGTGAGAGTTTCTTTGTCTGTATACCTGCTGTGCCCATTATGAGGGGTTACCACCAGACCTGTGCTGAGTTCCTGGGTCTTTACGCCTGCTGTGCCCATTATGAGGGGTTACCACCAGCCCTGTGCGGAGTTCCTGGGTCTTTACGCCTGCTGTGCCCATTATGAGGGGTTACCACCAGCCCTGTGCGGAGTTCCTGGGTCTTTACGCCTGCTGTGCCCATTATGAGGGGTTCCCACCAGCCCTGTGCTGAGTTTCTGTGTCTTTACACCTGCTGTGCCCATTATAAGGGGGTTTCCACCAGCTCTGTGCTGAGTTTGTGGGTCTTTACACCTGCTGTGCCCATTATGAGGGGTTCCCACCAGCCCTGTGCTTAGTTTCTGGGTCTTTACACCCGCTGTGACCATTATGAGGGGTTCCTACCAGCCCTGTGCTGAGTTTCTGGGTCTTTACACCTGCTGTGCCCATTATGAGGGGGTTTCCACCAGCTCTGTGCTGAGTTCCTGGGTCTTTACATCTGTTGCGCCCATTACAAAAAAGGAAACCCACCATCCTTGCACTTAGTTTACATGTCGACACAACTGCTGTGCTTAGTATGAGGGGTTCCCACTATCCCTGCACAAAGTTCCAAAGTCTGCACACCCGCTGTGCCGATTTTTATGAGGGGTTCTGACCACCCCTGCATAGAGTTCCTGGGTCTGCACACCAGCTGTGTCCATTTATGAGGGGCTCCCATCACCCCTATGCTAAGTTCCCAGAACTGCACACCTACTGTGCCCATTGTGAGGGGTTACCACCCCCACGCACTGTTCTTAGGTCTTCACACCTGCTGCACCCATTATGAGGGGTTCCCACTATCCTTGCACTAGGTGACTAGGCCTTCACACCTGCTGTGCCCAATATAAGGGGTTCCCACCATGTCTGTGCTGAGTTCCTGGGTCTTCACACCTACTGTTCTCATTATAATGGTCTCCTACCACCCCTGCCCAAAGTTCCTGGGTCTGCACAACTACTGTGCCCTATATGAGGGGTTTCCACCACCCCCCACTGAGTAGCTGAGTCTTTAAATCTGCTGCACTATTATGAGGGGCTCCTACCATTCCTACCCCGAGTTCCCAGGTCTGCACACTTAGTGTGCCTATTACAGGGGGATACCACCACCCCATGTCACATGTTAACACAACTGCTGTACCCAATTTGAAGGGTTCCCATTATCCCTGCACTGAGTTCCCAAGACTGTACACCTGCTGTGGCCATTATGAGGCGTTCCCATCATTCCTGCATAGAGTTCCTGGGTCTGCACACCAGCTGTGTCCATTATGAGGAGTTCCCACCACCCCTGCGCCACATTCCTAGATCTTCACACTTGCTGCACCCATTACAAGGGGCTCCCACCACCCTTGCTCTATGTTCCTAGGTCTGCGCATCTACTGTGCCTATTATGAAGGGTTTCCATCACCCCTGCACAGAGTTCCCGAATCTTCACATTTGCTGTGCCCGTTATGAGGGATTTCCCACCATTCCTACACTGGATGCCTACTGTGCCCATTACAGGGTGATTTCCCCATCCCTGCCCTGCGTTCTCATGTCAGCACAACTGCTGTGCCCAATAAGAGGGGCTCCCACCATCCGGACTGGGGTCATGGGTAGGCAGAACAGATGGTCGCCTTTTGGTGCTTCAGTAGGAGGAGGGCGCAAAAAGGGCAGTACCTGCAACCTTTGTCGATGAGACAGTTGGCAACCTATGGGGTTGGGGGGCACTTTAGCTTTGCACCTTGGGTGCTAAAATACTTTGTCGCGGCACTAATAGCTGCCCATTTGCACCTGTAGGTTACACAAGAAGGTTTGAAAATCTCTTGCAGATGTCAGGAATGGAGCCATAAAAGCCCAATAGGGCAGGATAACCACAGGCTGACAGCTAGAGAATAGCTACAGCACACGACGACCTGGGAGTTGTATGATCACCCCAAGAGCGGACAAATCCACCAAACCAACATGGCTGCTGCCATTTTCCCCTTAATCCTGTCCTATTCAAAACATAGATCCTCTCTACTTCAATATCCTTGGAGGACACCAGTGTGAAGCTAGTTTGACAAAACATCCCATGGGTACCTGCCCTCCCTTTCAAAAATAAACAGTCACATCTCTGTTCTCTTCCTCCCCTTTGTATTAATAAATGGCATAGATCTGAAATGTAGCTGAAAATAGGATATATTGCAGATGCCATTTAGCAGGTAAACACTCACCTTTTATTAACAATGATCGAATGTCCCCAGAGACATTGTACCCGAGTACAAGAGCTCATTACGCTATTGATACAAGGAGCGCTGCAAATCCCGCACCTGCTGCACACACACGGAAAACCTTTTCCTGTATCCTGGACTTATACACGTTATTCTGTAAAGTCTTTTGTTTTCCCAGACATAACAAAAAATATTTGCAAACATTTATAATGATTGCTCTAAATATGACAGTTAATATTGTATGGCAGTGGCCACACCTGGATGTGTTTCAGATGAATCAGGCACCAACCTTAGAAACACGGAAGAGTGATGGTAGAAAAAGACCAACTGGTTCATTGAGTCGGCCCTGATTTTGATTTTTTTTGAGTATAGATCTAGGTTTGTCCAAGCATGTTTAAATTCACTTACTGCTGATTGACTTATTACCTCATTCGGAAGTCTATTCCAAGTATCAACTACTTTCTTATCCTACCAATAACTGAGGTCTCCAGGGCTGGACACCGTATTCTAAGTGAGGTCTAACTAAAGATATTTATATAGAAAGGAAGTAGGACCTCCTACTGGTGACCCCTCTAGTGATAACTAAAGATCTATATTAAAGATGTAGGACATCCTTCTGGTGACCCCTCTAGTGATAACTAAAGATCTATATAAAGGAAGTAGGACCTCCTACTGGTGACCCCTCTAGTGATAACTAAAGATCTATATAAAGGATGTAGGATCTTCTGGTGACCCCCCTAGTGATAACTAAAGATCTATATAAAGGATGTAGGACCTTCTTCTGGTGACCCCTCTAGTGGTAACTAAAGATCTATATAAAGGATGTAGGACCTTCTTCTGGTGACCCCTCTAGTGATAACTAAAGATCTATATAAAGGAAGTAGGACCTCCTACTGGTGACCCCTCTAGTGATAACTAAAGATCTATATAAAGGATGTAGGATCTTCTGGTGACCCCCCTAGTGATAACTAAAGATCTATATAAAGGATGTAGGACCTTCTTCTGGTGACCCCTCTAGTGGTAACTAAAGATCTATATAAAGGATGTAGGACCTTCTTCTGGTGACCCCTCTAGTGATAACTAAAGATCTATATAAAGGAAGTAGGACATCCTTCTGGTGACCCCTCTAGTGATAAAGATCTATATAAAGGATGTAGGACTATCTGGGGATCCCTCTAGTGATAACTTAAGGTCTATATAGGAGAATCTGGACCTTCTTCCTCCTGCTGATGATCCCTCTAGTGATACCGAAGGCAAGCCATAGACGATGATGCAATTTTCTTTCTTGTAAACACGAGTTTCAGCAAAAAAAACGCTCACTACCCTGGTCAACACAGTCAGTGTTTATGGGGGAATCAGCTGTATTGTATTCTGCCAGCAGGGGGCCTTACCTGCCGACAGAACTTAATGATCACTGCTAGTTCCTATAGCCATTGGCAGTGTTTGCATGCAAAAAAATCTGATAGGCTGGTTGTACTGAAGAAGATTGATGGATGGATCTTCCATACACCCAGCCTGCGCATAGATGGATCAAATATCGGCGGGTTCCTTTTGAACTGGCCAAGATTATATCCATCTATGAGTGGCTTAAAGATCTATATATGGGAATCTGGACCTCTTTCCTCCTACTGGGGATCCCTTTAGTGATAACTAAAGATCTATAGAGAGGAATTAGGATCTCCTTTCTCCATGGTTGATCCCTCTAGGGATAACTAAAGGTCTACATAGAAGAATCAGGACGTCTTCTCTCCACTGGTGGTCCCTTTAGTGATCATTTAAAGATCTATAAAGTGAAATGAGAATCTCCTTCCTCCTGCTGGTGATCGCTCTAGTGATAACTAAAGATCTATATACAGTCATGGCCGAAATTGTTGGCACCCTTGATATTTCTCCAGGAAATCATGTATTTCTCACGAAACGTATTGCATTAACACATGTTTTGCTATACACATGTTTATTCCCTTTGTGTGTATTGGGACAAAACAAAAAAAGGGAGGAAAGAAAGCAAATTCGACATAATGTCACACAAACCTCCAAAAATGGGCTGGACAAAAGTATTGGCACCCTTTCACAACTGCGGATAAATAAGAATGTTACAAGCATGTGATGCTCCTGTAAACTCACCTGGGGCAAGTAACAGGTGTGGGCAATATAGAAATCACACCTGAAAGCAGATAAAAAGGAGAGACGTTCACTTAACCTTTGCATTGTGTGTCTGTCTGTGCCACACTAAGCATGGACAACAGAAAGAGGAGACGAGAACTGTCTGAGGACCTGAGAACCAAAATTGTGGCAAAATATCAACAATCTCAAGGTTACAAGTCCATCTCCAGAGAACTAGATTTGCCTTTGTCCACAGTGCGCAACATTATCAAGAAGTTTGCAACCCATGGCACTGTAGCTAATCTCCCTGGTCGTGGACGGATGAGGAAAATTGATGAAAGATTGCAACGCAGAATAGTCCGGATGGTGGATAAGCAGCCCCAAACATGTTCCAAAGACATTCAAGCTGTCCTGCAGGCTCAGGGAGCATCAGTGTCAGCGCAAACTATCCGTCGACATTTAAATGAAATGAAACGCTATGGCAGGAGACCCAGGAGGACCCCACTGCTGACACAGAGACATAAAAAAGCAAGACTACAGTTTGCCAAAATGTACTTGAGTAAGCCAAAAGCCTTCTGGGAAAACGTCTTGTGGACAGATGAGACCAAGATAGAGCTTTTCGGTAAAGCACATCATTCTACTGTTTACCGAAAACGGAATGAGGCCTACAAAGAACAAAACACAGTACCTACGGTAAAATATGGTGGAGGTTCAATGATGTTTTGGGGTTGTTTTGCTGCCTCTGGCACTGGGTGCCTTGACTGTGTGCAAGGCATCATGAAATCTGAGGATTACCAAAGGATTTTGGGTCGCACTGTAGGGCCCAGTGTCAGAAAGCTGGGTTTGCGTCCAAGATCCTGGGTCTTCCAGCAGGACAATGACCCCAAACATACGTCAAAAAGCACTCAGAAATGGATGGCAAAGAAGCGCTGGAGAGTTCTGAAGTGGCCAGCAATGAGCCCAGATCTAAATCCCATTGAACACCTGTGGAGAGATCTTAAAATTGCTGTTGGGAAAAGGTGTCCTTCCAATAAGAGAGACCTGGAGCTGTTTGCAAAGGAAGAGTGGTCCAAAATTCCGGGTGAGAGGTGTCAGAAGCTTATTGATGGTTATAGGAAGCGACTGATTTCAGTTATGTTTTCCAAAGGGTGTGCAACCAAATATTAAGTTAAGGGTGCCAATACTTTTGTCCAGCCCATTTTTGGGGTTTTGTGTGACATTATGTCATATTTGCTTTTCTGCCTCTGTTTTATATTTGTTCCAATACATACAAAGGGAATAAACATGTGTATAGCAAAACATGTGTTAATGCAATACCTTTTTTGTGTGAAATACTTGATTTTCAGGAAAAATATCAAGGGTGCCAACAATTTCGGCCATGACTGTAGAGGAGTCAGGACCTCCTTTCTCCGCAGGTGATCCCTCACTGTCCCCACTGTCAGACCCCACAGTTTGCCCATCTTGCAATCATGGATGCCCCTGCTAAGAGCAACATATTATTATTTATATATATATATATATATTTATATAAAATAAATATATATAATTTTTTATTTATTTATTTTTTTTTTTGTGTTTTAAGTAAACCAGCACTGTATTGGAACCACAGTCCAGTAAATCAAGAAAGGAGGTAGTGAGTGAACCGCAGTGAAATATTGAACTTTTTATGGACATTGGGAATCCCACATGTGTCCATCTTGCTTCTTCCATTTGGTCACGTCAAAGTCCCACTTGGCAGGGAATCCGTTCATGGGATTGACCTTCAGGTTCAGCTTTCTTTTGGTCTGCTTGGCCACCCAATCCTCAGACAGAGTGTGAGGAATTTCATGTAACATGTATTGCCTTTGCCACATGATAAACAAAGATGTGAAGCTGTCCAGATTGCTCTTCCATTCATTTGATCCCTTGTTCATGCAGGTGTAGATGATCTTGTTGAACTTTAACTTCTTGGCCGTCAGAGACTTCCAAACTCTTTCCATGTGTGTTCTGCTTGGGGGTCAGCTCTGTCATGTAGGGCACTTCCCAGAGGGGAAAGACTCCACTGCTATGGTAGGTAGGGAGGTGTACCTGTAGACGGGGCTCTTTTTTGCCAATCAAGCACAGAAGTTGAGCGTTCAATTTCACCAGCTGCTACCTGGCAGGAGCAGAGAGGACATTGTACCAAGAGACTGCGAGCATAATCAAAGAGTCAGTGTCTATCTCTTGTTAGTCCCTGTACAGCAGAACTCAGAGTAGGAGTGAGAGGTCAGCACCAGAAGCCAATCAGATGTGCAACGGTGCGCATGTGCTTAGAAAAAACTGACAGAAGGAGAGAGCAAAGAGAAGACCCATCAGTCTGCTGCTGCTCCTTCACTGTCGAATCTCAGGTGTGGGTGGGCAGGTGATCTAGCTTTGTTGTTTAAAGTCAGGTCACCCTTTTGGCTGTGTTGTATGATGGGGTTGTATAACCTCAGAAATGGATGGGCACAAGATACAAATCCTTCGCCAGGTAAAGCGGCTCCCACGTACGCATTTCATTTGCATACTTTAGCTGTTTTTCTGGCATTCACCTTTAACGTCACGTCACATTCTTTCAAGAAGACTAATGTTCGTGTCTTGGTGTTCTTGAAAAATATTTAGTGCCCTAGGCTTTCATTCACATCCAGCAGCAGTACATTGTGTTGTGAACAGCAGCTGTTACAGCACAGTCCCCGGGGAAGTGTGTTTTCTGCTTACACAAGGTCTCCCGAGGATGCCGCACTGACTTGCAGCTTTCCTGTATATTGCCGTATTGCAGTGAAGAGCAGAGACTCATTTTATTGGTCATTCAGTGGCCTGCAGGGATCAGAAGAGTTCTGTATAATGGGAGATAGCGATGGAAACTTAAAAAAAAGTTGCATGTTGCCTGCAGCAGCCGATCACGTTTTTTTCGTGAAGGTTAGGTTTGAACACCAACTTCTGCTTGTATGCTGAGGGTAAGGGTGCCGCCATTTCTGGGAAGAATATTGTTCTTATAGGTTTAAAATTGCTGACTGGTTATCTCCAAAATGCCACCATTTGGCTATCTCCAACCATAATAAAATTTTCTGCATGTTACATACAGACTCTTGAAGTATACTGTATGTTGGATCCAAACAGATTAACAAGTTTTATGGCTCCGCTACTAGGTTGGCATTGAACATGGTATTCGGGTCCTGTTGCCATTCATCTTATTAACATTTAGCATTCAGCATTAAAAAAAAAACAGGATGCACCACTGAAGTTTTATATCTGTGAACAAGTTGGGGGCAGGAGTAATATTGGGGTAAATGGAAATATGTATATGTGAAATATTTTTGAAAATGTGGTGTTCTATTTGTACTGTAAAATCAAATAAAAGTTGAATTAAAAAATATTTGAACAAGTTTTATTCTTCTGCGGCAACATCCTGCTGGACACAGGCTCCCCACTGACGCGTTTCGTCTTAACGTAGAGCTTAGTTGTAGAGGTCACCTCTAGGACTAAGCACTATGTTAGAATGAAATCCTTAAAGAAGGACTGCTCCAGGATGGCCAGTGCTTGCCTGCAAACAGCGGTAGGTGCAGATCCAGCTCGTCATTGAGTATATCTGATAAAACACAGTGGCTAAGTGGTTAGCATTTCAACCTGGCAGCACTAAGGTCATTGGTTTAGATCCCAACCACGGCAATGCCTGCCTGGAGTTTCATGTCCTCCCGGTTTCCTCCAGGTCCTCTGGTTTCCTCCCACACTCCAAAGACATGCTGTTCGGTTAAATGGCCTCAATATGTGTATGTATGAATATGAGTTAGGGACCTTAGATTATAAGCGCCTTGAGGGCAGGGACTTGTGTACAATATATATGTAAAGTGTATCTGTAAATTGACAGCGCTATATAAGTACCTGAAATAAATAAAACTATGAAACTTTATTTCATTGCATTAAAATGGAGTACAGCAGATAACAAGATTATTATGTGTTTCATGCCCAAAAGCTACCTGCTGTACCTTGAGCGAGTGTCTTTGAGCATAAAACGCGTAAGTTCTTGCTACCATCTGTACTCAATTAAATCCAAAGATATGCTCGTAGACTACTTGGCTTCAGTATGTCTACATTGGCTCTAGTATGTATGTATGTATGTATGTATGTGAGGCTAGATTCAGATCTTTGCATGTCAGGAACATGCTCAAAAATGCTTTCATTCCTGACATGCAGAGAAACACTTGACACGTGGTACGGCTATTATTATTGTCACCCCCACACATTTGCAAATTTTTGCACACGCCAAACCGCATGGTGCCGCAGCATCCTGTGACTTGATGCAGCACATTTTTGGAAAAGAGTCAGGGACTTCTTTTTCGAATTTCTCATTGAAATGAATGTGCCGCCCTACATGCAACATGTGAGAACAATGTGCCGAAATGCATCTGCGCTCGATCGTACTTGTAGGTATGAACCACGCCTTAGATTGTAAGCTCATGAGGGCGGGGACTGATGTGATTGTACAGTATGTAGAGCTGAGTAAATGGTTGGCACTTTATATATAGTCCTGTAATCAATAAAAAAAAATGGAATGAAATAAAGAAGTTGTTTTTGAATCCTGGAATGCCGTCATCCACCTTTTTACCAGACATAAGATCTTTGTTACGGCAAAATGCGTCAGTGGAGAATCCTCTGTCCAGCAGGAGGTTGTTACCCAAGGAAGAATAAAGCTTGTTTTTACATAAAGTAAGTAGTGGTGGTGCGCCTTTTTTTTTTTTTTATATGATATTTGTTGTACCCAGTGAGCATCTACAGTGGTCTACAGAATATGACTCCCTCAAAGGACCATTTTGCACACCAATGGTCCTTCAAGCGCCTGAAAAAGCATTACATAATGGGATACACGATAGATGAATGTCACAAGGTTGAATATTTTGCTGGAATATCGTGGAAGGAGGTAGAATGGCGTGGCTCTGATTGAAGCGTGTGTTATGCTCTGTTTCGTCTTCCTCACCCGCGCGGCAGGTAAGCAAATGCTGCTGAGTTCGAATATCCGGGGTTTATGGAAAGCAGTCGTCCTTATTTACATAGACATCACCTGTCTGCTGATTGTTCTTTCTGCCACGTCACCTCCGACTGGTTTTACGACTAATCTTCCCATCACCAGTGTCACTTGTTCCCCTCCATGTCCTGACATTTGATACCTCCCAGTTTTTTAAGCACTTTCAGCAGCTGATTGAATCACTTACTGAGTATGCAGCTTATCTTTCTTTAATCCTTGCCTATGTTCCAGTTAAAGCTGATGCCATGATCACTTCCCTCATTTCCTGTTTCAAAGTGGCTCCTTTCTCTTGCAGCATCCTATGTAGCCACCCTTGCATGCAAGGCTGTAGCTCCCTACACTGTGTGCATCAATAGAAACACACAGCCTTGTAACCTAGGATGGCAAGGCACTCCCCTGCTCCTCCCACCAAGACTGACAGAGGGGATGAAGACTGCACTGTCAACTGTTAACCCTTTCCTGTGAAGACCTGAAATTCAGGGAAGCAGCACTGACTGAGCAGAAGCCAGCCGCATTAATAGTTGTAAACCAAGCTGGGGTTAGAATTTTAACAGTTTACGGGAGACAGTTTATTTGATTGTGCTCAATGTGTTTAAAATAATATCTTGAGTATTTCATTGGTCTGTTAAACTGAGGTTACGATTGCGCTGTATAGTCTCAGTTCATCTGAGTCCACAGTATTCTTTGCTGTTCGTGTTGTGTCAGCGGTGCAAACATTGGACTAATTCACACTGACGTGCTGAGATGTATGGAAAAATGGAGGTACATTTTACATCCATTTGAGTCGCGTATTGACTTCCACTGACGTACATTTCAACATCCATTGCTATACATTTTGACATCTATTGACATGAATTTTAGCTCATGTTAAAGCACACTGCATTTTCACAGGATATTCTGTGCATTGTGTTGACATCCATGCATTGCCCTAAAATGCATGTATGTTGTATTTTGTCTCCTAGATTGCAAGCTCTAAGAATCAGGGCCCTCCTATCCCTCTTGTATTGAACTGTAGCGTTGCTGTATTGTCTCCCTTTATATTGTAAAGCGCTGAGCAAACTGTTGGCGCTATATAAATCCTGTATAATAATATTTTAGCACAACGCAGGTGAAAGCAGCATTATGGTGTAAACAGGACACACTGGAAATTTACTGTTTTTCAGATGTCCTTCTGTTGATCTGCATTTCTACAGCTGTGTGAATTGGCCCTTAAAAATACAATCAATTAGTGTGAATTGGCCCTTAAAAATACAATCAATTAGTGTGAATTGGCCCTTAAAAATACAATCAATTAGTGTGAATTGGCCCTTTAGAAAAAAAAAAAAAAATGATATACTTTTTTATTTTTATTTTAAATACACACTGATTTTGGCTGCAGGCATTTTAACCACCTGCTGACCGCAGATAGCCGAACGAGGGCTACACTGCGGCCAGCCAGTTCTGGGAGGGCGTTATATTGCTGGTTCTCGGCTACACTTTCCTCACGCTGTCAGAACACGAGGAAAGTACTGCCAAGAACCGGCTGTTGTCAGAGCGGGAATCGGCACTGATCACCAAGCCACTGATGATCAGTGCCCTGATGATCGGTGCCCAGCAGTGCCACCCACCAGTTCCACCCACCTGTGCCCATCAGTGCACCCACCTGTGCCCATCAGTGCTGCCAGTCAGTGCCTAGCTGTGCTGCCAGTCAGTGCCACCTATCAGCGCCCATCAGTGCTGCCTCAACGCACATCAGTGAAGGAGAAAAATTACCTGTTTGAAAAATTTTATAATAGAAACAAAGTAACTTTTTTTTTTCCACATTTTTTTTGCACTTTTTTTGTTTATAGCGCAAAAAGTTAAGTGCCCAGCGGCAATTAAATACCACCAAAAGAAAGCTCTATTTGTGAGAAAAAAAATGATAAAAATTTCATATGGGTACAATCTTGCATGACTGCGCAATTGTCATTCAAAGGGCGACAGTGCTGAAAATTGGCCTGGTAAAGAAGGGGATAGAAGTGCCCGGTAAGCAACTGGTTAAAATAGACTTTGTATTAAAATCCACATTCAGTAAGGCACATCAATGTTATCAGTTTACATTAATACCCAACCTCAGGAATAAAAAATAAAAAAAAACTACCCTTGCGGTGAGACTCCTCCACTGCAAGGGTTAAATGCTCATGTTTGCCTTGGGCTAGAGGAATGAGAATACCTACCTTATTCCTGGCTCTAGCAGGGTCCATCTAGTGGTGCAAGCAGTCAACCCCCTGCCACCCCCGACCAAGCCACTTCTCCTAAGGTGCTCCTGGCCGCAGTCTCACTTATGCCTCCTTTACATACAATGCAAGATGAATAGCCCTGCATTGTACAGGTGATGCCAAAGGAACGGCCGCAGCCCAGAGCACCAGAGGGAGAAGAGGACCGTGCCAGAATGGGGATATGGTAGGAAATGCAGCCTCCTTATCTCCCCCAGATGTCACAAAAATCTAACCCATGCAATATGGTGGTGGGAGCCCACGGCAAGGGTTTTTCTTCTTCTAACATGGACTTGGGTTTAATATTTTGAATTAAAGTAACCTATGCCATGAAATAAAAACAAAAATCACTGCTCCTGAGATTCCCAATATGGAGTTTAGACTCCGACCTGGAGTTAAGACAAAATTATCTGACCATGAGCTACCTGGACCTTTGTGGGCGTTTCATATCGTTAAATACTTCCAAACTATCACCAAGGGCCGCTATTAAGCAGAAAGCCGTGCATACAATATTAAAGAAAAACTACAAAAATAGTAGTTTTCCTGTAAGGCATTAAAAGCTATATCTAAACCTGAGGACATATTCAAAAAGGTGGAAATGTTTACAAATTCAGTACTTGAATTTATTTAGAAATGTAACCCAAGGCATGTTCTACTGATAAGAAATAATAGTATGTTATCTTGATGTGTTATCTTGATGTGGGAGCATGTACGAGGGAATTATTTTTCAGTGTCTGAGTAGCTTTTAAACCTTTTTCTTTTTTTTTTTTGCTTTTTAAAGTGAACTCTCAGTAATCCTCCCTTCCCCCTCACTAAGCTGCTCAGTTCTAGTCTTGGCTGCTATGGGGCCAGTACAGGCCGACTCCTTCATAGCTTGTGCTTCATTCACATTCCAGCTCTGCAGCTGATCCCCCGGAGCTCTTATATTCCAAACCTCAAGGTCACAAATCACGAGAAGTGGGACGTTGGTTGTATCTCCTTATGTCTTCTCTCATTTCCACCATAAGGCCCACTCTGGCCCTGGATCTGCTGTGGGGAGCTTTTATAAAATGACCTCCAGCTTTCATTTCTGTTGCACTTATTCTATACCAGGGGTCTTCAAACTTTCTAAACAAAGGGCCAGTTTACTGTCCTTCAGACATTAGTGGGGCCAGACTGTTGCCATTGGGAGTAGAAATTGTCCTGCCATCAGTGAGAGTAAACATAGCCTCTTTGGCATTAGGTGAAGGAATCCTTGGAGCCAGTGGGAGGAATAGTGCCCCATCATTGTTGTCAGTGGGAGGAATAGTGCCCCATCCTTGGCGTCAGTGGGAGGAAAAGTGCCTCATTGTTGGTGTCAACAACAGGAATTATGCCTCATTGTTGGTGTCTGTGGGAGGTAAAGTGTCCTCAGGGGCTGGATAAACTCAAGCAAAGGGCTGCATCTGGCCCCCCAGTTTGGAGACCACTGTTCTATAGGATTCACTACTGCTAAAAATTGGACCCTGAGTCTTCACAAAATCCAAGAAATGTTGACCAATTTTTTAAGCCATCTTGAGTCTCCTGCACCCTTTGCTCAAAGGATTGGCCTACATACATAAACATATGGAGGAGGGACTGATGATCATAGATTTTGGCACAGTACATGTACAAAGCAATGCCCCACATTAAGACCCCCCACCTCACACTAACTCACTGTGACCCTGATGCAGCCTTTACTGTTACCCTAATACTAAGCCTTTAACCCTAACACTAACCCTCCTTGTAATAATAAACTTCCTTGGAACCTTAACCTCAACACTGCTCCCTTTTTCATCCATAGCCCTAACATGAAGCCTGTGCAATTCCAGTACTTACACTAATCCACCCTGTAATCCAAAAATTAAACCGGACATTAACTCTAACATTGTAACCCTAACATTGAGCCTAACACCAACCCTCCCCAGATCACCAAACCTCCTAGTAACATCAACTCTACTCAACCATGTCTCTAACACTACAGCCTCCTATAGCCCTAACACTGCTCACTCATAGCTTCAACAACACTACAACCCCCCGCCTCCCAATAGCCCTAACATTGCAAGCCCTATAACTACTCCCCTATAGCCAATACGACCCCCCCATTGCACAAACACTACACACCTCCTTCATAGCCTTAACATTACTCCCCCATAACTCTAACTCTACTTTCTCTAATATCCCTAACTCTACAGCCCCCCATAGCCCCAGCACTTCTCCTCTAGATAGTCCTAACTTTACAGTGGATTCATAGCTATAACACTACTCACTCATTGCTCTTAACGCTACAGTCCCCCATAGCCTTAACACTACTCAATCATAGTTCTAACACTACAGGACCTCATAGCAGTAACACTACCCCCCCGGCCTTAATTGTTCTCTCCCATGTAGCCCTAATACTATAGCCCCCCCCCCATAGCTCTAACACTACTCTCCTATATAGCTCTAACACTAGTCAATCATAGCTCTAACACTACAGATCCCCATAGCTATAACACTATTCTCCTATATAGCCTTAACACTGGGGCCCCCCCATAGCGATAACACCACTTTCCCATATAGCCCTAACACTATAGCCCCCCCCCCCATAGCTCTAACACTATAGCCTCCCATAGCTATACCACTAATCTCCAAAATAGCTCTAATACTACAGCTCTCCATAGCTATAACATAGAGCCTTAACACTACAGCCCCCCATAGCTAGAACACTACTCTCCCATATAGCTATAGCACTACTCTCCCATATCGACCTAATACTACAGCCCCCCATAGCTATAACACTACTCTTCCATATAGATGTAATACTACAGCCCCCCATAGCCCTAACACTACTCTCCCATATAGCCCTAACACTACTCTCCCATATAGCCCTAACACTACAGCCCCCCTATAGCTATAACACTACTCTCCCATATAGCCCTAACACTACAACCCCTTTGCCCTATTAGTACTCAATCATAGCTCGAACACTACAGCCCTGATAGCTATAACACTACTCTCCGATATAGACCTAACACTACAGCTACCCATAGCCCTAACACTACTTAATTATAGCTCTAACACTACACACCACTTAGCCCTAATACTACAGACCCTCATAGCCCTAACAATACGCTCCTATATAGCCTTAACAATCTAGCCCTCTCCCACCCCCCCCCTCCCATAGCCATGGCTCCATTGCCCTATAGCCCGAAGACTAATCCCTCTTGCAGCACTAACCCTGTAACCCCAATAAGGATGCAGAAGCCAACAAAAGCCTGGGGACTCAACCTCCTAACCCTTCCTTCCAGTCTTGGCTGGAATCAAGCTTTTGAATAGTTTAACCATTTGACGCCCAGCCTATGGCCGAATGGTGTCCGTAAAAATGTATTGGCTTTCCAGGAGGCCGCCATATGGCGTACTCCCACACATGCGCAGTTCGCACGCTTGTAGAGCCGCGCAGCGGCACGATCTGTCGCCGGCCGATGACAGATCTGAGTACCGGCCCCCGTTGCCGGTACCATGTGACCTGCTGTGACCAATCACAGCAGGTCACATGACAGTTGTATACAATGGATGGCTTCATTCATGCCATCCATTGTATACTAGTGTCTAGCTGTGAATGGTCACAGTGATCACATGCACATGTCATGTGATTAGCTGTGGCCAAATCACAGCTATAAGCACAAAAAAAAATAAAAAAACCCTGAATGAATCGATGTCATTCAGGTAAATGCTTGCTTATAGCAAAGTAATTCTTTGCTATAAGCAAATTGTGTAAAATACTGATCACTTCCCCAAAGTAGTACAATGTTACTATGGTAACATTGTACTACTTTGGACATAATGAAATATGAAAAAAAATCTTTAAAAAAATGTAATAAAAAATTTAAAATTAAAAAAAAAAATATATATATTTTTTTTTTTTCACACTGTCACCAGTCAGTGTCCCTGATCACCGCCATGCCAGTTATATGATGACTCTGTACTGCACTGGTGACAGTATGTAAAAAAAAAAAAAATTGTGAAAATTATTTTTTTTATTTTCGGAAAAATTATGACAAAAAAAATACAACTTCAAAAAACTCGCCATGTCTCCTTATGAAGTACGCCGGACTGTCTACTCTGCAAAAAGGGGTCATTTGGGGGATATCTGTACTATTCTGACATTCTTGGACCTCAAGAAATTAGATTGGCTGTCAGTACTTCAGGATTGATCAATATTCAGATCTATACCATAGTTTGTGAACTCTATAACCTTCCTACAAACTAAATAATACATCCTAATTTGGGTTATTTTCACCAAAGACATGTAGTAGAATACATCTCGGCCTAAATTTATGAAGAACAATTATTTATTTGCAAACTTTTATAACAAACAAAGAAAAACGTGTTGGTTTATTTTCAAAATTTTCGGCCTTTTTTGTTAATTTAGCAAAAAATAAAAACCCCAGCGGTGATTAAATACCACCAAAAGAAAGCTCTAGTTGTGTGAAGAAAATGATAAAATTTTAGTTTGGGTACAATGTTGTATGACCGCGCAATTGTCATTCAAAGTGTGAGAGCTCTGAAACCTGAAAACTGACCTGGGCAGGAAGGTGTAAAATTGCCCGGTATTGAAATGGTTAAGTATGAAAATGCAGAACCTCGCGCATAGTGGCCCAAGGCAATTAATGTAAATTGAGTGATGGAATGCTGAACATTTGTCACAAAAACCTGTATTAGTGGCAAAACAAGTTTATTCCCGTCCTACATATCCAGATCGCTTTTCTCTGCTGGGATGTTATGGACTATTACTGACCGACCTACATCGCCACTGTGCCACGTCTTGTTTTAAAGGACATTTGTAGTCCTATTTTTTTCAACACTCAGATCTTCTCTGTGGAGGTTACAACAAAACTCATATTTTATTTAAGCAGTGTTTGGAACCTCTGTCAGGTTTTTATTTAATAGATGTTTGCTTCATTCTGCCCTAGCAAGGCAATGCTGAAAAGACGCAATAAGACAGATTTTTACGAAGGATGCCTCTTCTTCCATAAATTCCTCCCTCTGCTGCTCTAAAGTAGAGATGGAATAAAACGCACCCCAGAACACTTCTTAATTTGTGCATCACCTTATGACGAACATCTCAATCTGTGCCACAGACCTGTCTCAGTTGGCTGTCCGGGATAGGAGCTCAGGATCACAAATTAGGAACTGTGAACCTCATCCTGATTTGCGTTCAATTTGGTTGCTGACTTGCCCTATACACTTCCCTCAGTAAGTGTGATGAACACAGCCGGCAATAAAAGTAACGAATCTTTCCAAGTCCATTCAAAACCAAGAAAAAAAAAAAAGTGTTAGCTGGTGCTTTAACCCTTTTGCTGCCAGAGCCATTTTTGCATTCTTTTGCACATTTTTGGGCCTGAAGATTACCGTATTTTTCGCTCCATAAGACGCACCTGACCATAAGACGCACCTAGGTTTTAGAGGCAGAAAACAGGAAAAAAAAATTCTGAACTAATGGACTGCGGACACAGTACATGAGATGACCAGAGACTGCGGACACAGTACATGAGATGACCAGAGACTGCGGACACAGTACATGAGATGACCAGAGACTGCGGACACAGTACATGAGATGACCAGAGACTGCGGACACAGTACATGAGATGACCAGAGACTGCGGACACAGTACAGGAGATGACCAGAGACTGCGGACACAGTACAGGAGATGACCAGAGACTGCGGACACAGTACAGGAGATGACCAGAGACTGCGGACACAGTACAGGAGATGACCAGAGACTGCGGACAGTACAGGAGATGACCAGAGACTGCGGACAGCACAGGGATGACCAGAGACTGCGGACAGCACAGGGATGACCAGAGACTTTGGATAGTACAGGGGATGACTGCTGACCTTTGGGGAGGGGGGGGGAGCGGGTACCTGAATTTGACAGGTACCCGCTCCCACTTCCGCGAAGTTGTTCTTTGATCTTACCTGTTCCGCTATCCAGCCGCGCGCTGTCTTCCCGGCTTCTGTAATGGCGCTTGGCATGACAGCCGGGTGCCCAGTGCGCATGAGCGAGAAGCACTTGCGCTTTGTGATTGGTCCGGCGGCTTCTGGGATCTGTCATGTGTCCCAGGTGCCGCCTTACCATTCACAAAAAGCACCGCTTCCTGCGCATGCGCACTTGACACCCGGCTGTCATGCCCACACTACAGAAGCCGGGAAGACCGCGCCGCTGGATAGAGGAACGGGTAAGATGAAAGAACAACTCCACGGAAGTGGGAGCGGGTACCTGTCAAATTCAAGTACCCGCTCCCCCCCCTCCCCAAAGGTCAGCAGTCATCTCTAAGGTCCCGCTGTAGAGCTGAGCGGCCGGCCCGGTATTCTGACACGGCGGCAGTGGAAATACTGGACCGGCCGCTCCATAAGACGCACTGACATTTTCCCCCCCTTTTTTGGGGGAAAAAAGTGCGTCTTATGGAGCGAAAAATACGGTAGTTAAAACCTCCAAACATTCTATATGTTCTGACAGCAGACCCCCCCCCCCCCCCCCAGAAAATAAAATGGTGGTAGCTGAAAATTTTACACTACAGTGAGTTTTAAGGCACACAAACATAATATATTGCCTATTTTTTTTTAGAAGAGGATAAAAGATAATGTTGCACTGAGTAAATAGATGCCCAATATGTCAAGCTGTGAAATTGTGTGTCCGTGAAACGGCATTAAACTTTAGTACCCTACATTTTCCATAGGTGATGCTATAAAATCCTCTAAAAGGCAAGAAAACGCTTAAGACAAGCCATTTGAACCCATTGGGAATGGGATGGCAATGCACCAAAACAGTTCAGAAAATAGACAAACACTTTTTTTGGCATAAAAAAAATCAAAATCTTGCTATACCAAATCTAAAATGACAAATGTGAATGATATCCTATCTGGATATTATCAGATCGCTGACGCCATATACATACCCATACAAATGTGTCAATATATTTTAAATATCAATGCCGTGCCGCGCTCCAATATATGCAAAACAAACAAGTAGGCAAATAAAGTGAAATAAAAATCTTCCAACAATAATTCAAGTGTCCACACTTTGGACTTGGTGTAGACACTTGAATATTTGTTGGAAGGTTTTTATTTAAATTTATTTGCCTTCTTATTTGTTTGTTTTGCATAGTGTGGAGCGAGGCACCGCAGTGGTATTTAAAACTTTATTTTGGCATCACATGGTAGCGCACTACTGTGCAATGTTCACTGAAGGGCATGTGACTTGGAGCTGTGACCCTTAATGCTTTTGGGTATGTAATGTGCATTAACGTGCATGGTGGTTATGTGTGCTTTACAGCTATGCACCCCACCGGAAAAGTGTGAACTTGGTGCAACAGTGTGAACCTAGCTGAAAGTGTGAACTTGGTGGAACAGTGTGAACTTGGTGGACCAGTGTGAACCTAGCTGAAAGTGTGAACTTGGTGGAACAGTGTGAACTTGGTGGACCAGTGTGAACCTAGCTGAAAGTGTGAACTTGGTGGAACAGTGTGAACTTGGTGGACCAGTGTGAACCTAGCTGAAAGTGTGAACTTGGTGGAACAGTGTGAACTTGGTGGACCAGTGTGAACCTAGCTGAAAGTGTGAACTTGGTGGAACAGTGTGAACTTGGTGGACCAGTGTGAACCTAGCTGAAAGTGTGAACTTGGTGGAACAGTGTGAACTTGGTGGACCAGTGTGAACCTAGCTGAAAGTGTGAACTTGGTGGACCAGTGTGAACCTAGCTGAAAGTGTGAACTTGGTGGAACAGTGTGAACTTGGTGGACCAGTGTGAACCTAGCTGAAAGTGTGAACTTGGTGGAACAGTGTGAACTTGGTGGACCAGTGTGAACCTAGCTGAAAGTGTGAACTTGGTGGAACAGTGTGAACTTGGTGGACCAGTGTGAACCTAGCTGAAAGTGTGAACTTGGTGGAACAGTGTGAACTTGGTGCAACAGTGTGAACTTGGTGGAACAGTGTGAACTTGGTGGACCAGTGTGAACCTAGCTGAAAGTGTGAACTTGGTGGACCAGTGTGAACTTGGTGGACCAGTGTGAACCTAGCTGAAAGTGTGAACTTGGTGGAACAGTGTGAACTTGGTGCAACAGTGTGAACCTAGCTGAAAGTGTGAACTTGGTGGAACAGTGTGAACTTGGTGGAACAGTGTGAACTTGGTGGACCAGTGTGAACCTAGCTGAAAGTGTGAACTTGGTGGAACAGTGTGAACCTAGCTGAAAGTGTGAACTTGGTGGAACAGTGTGAACTTGGTGGACCAGTGTGAACCTAGCTGAAAGTGTGAACTTGGTGGACCAGTGTGAACCTAGCTGAAAGTGTGAACTTGGTGGAATAGTGTGAACCTAGAGGAACAGTGTGAACTTGGTGGAACAGTGTGAACCTAGCTGAAAGTGTGAACTTGGTGGAACAGTGTGAACTTGGTGGAACAGTGTGAACTTGGTGGACCAGTGTGAACCTAGCTGAAAGTGTGAACTTGGTGGAACAGTGTGAACCTAGCTGAAAGTGTGAACTTGGTGGAACAGTGTGAACTTGGTGGACCAGTGTGAACCTAGCTGAAAGTGTGAACTTGGTGGACCAGTGTGAACCTAGCTGAAAGTGTGAACTTGGTGGAATAGTGTGAACCTAGAGGAACAGTGTGAACTTGATGGAACAGTGTGAACCTAGAGGAAAAGTGTGAACCTAGAGGAAAAGTGTGAGCTTGGTGGAACAGTGTGAACCTAGAGGAACAGTGTGAACTTGATGGAAAAGTGTGAACTTGATGGAATAGTGTGAACTAGGTGGAATAGTGTGAACCTAGCTAAAAGTGTGAACTTGGTGGAACAGTGTGAACCTAGAGAAATAGTGTGAACTTGGTGGAACAGTGTGAACCTAGCTGAAAGTGTGAACTTGGTGGAACAGTGTGAACCTAGAGGAAAAGTGTGAACTTGGTGGACCAGTGTGAACCTAGCTAAAAGTGTGAACCTAGAGGAAAAGTGTGATCTTGGTGGACCAGTGTGAACCTAGCTGAAAGTGTGAACTTGGTGGAATAGTGTGAACCTAGAGGAAAAGTGTGAACTTGGTGGAACAGAATGAACCTAGAGGAAAAGTGTGAACTTGGTGGAACAGTGCGAACCTAGAGGAAAAGTGTGATCTTGGTGGAACAGTGCAAACCTAGAGGAAAAGTGTGTACTTGGTGAAACAGTGCAAACCTAGAGGAAAAGTGTGTACTTGGTGAAACAGTGTGAACCTAGAGGAAAAGTGTGAACTAGGTGGAACAGTGTGAACCTAGCTAAAAGTGTGATCCTTGATGGAACAGTGTGAACCTAGAGGAAAAGTGTGAACTTGGAACAGTGTGAACCTAGCTGAAAGTGTGTACTTGGTGGACCAGTTTTTACCTTGAGGATAAGTGTGAACTTGGTGGAACAGTGTGAACTTGGTGGAACAGTGTGAACCTAGAGGAACAGTGTGAACTTGGTGGAACAGTGTGAACCTAGCTGAAAGTGTGAACTTGGTGGAACAGTGTGAACCTAGACGAAAAGTGTGAACTTGGTGGAACAGTGTGAACCTATGCAACCATGTGAACTTAGTGGAACAGTGTTCCACTAGGTTCACACAGTCCGCTAGGTTCACACTTTTCCTCTAGGTTCAAAGTGTGGACCTTGCAGAAAGTGTGAACCTAGCAGACAGTGGGGTTAATTAACTAAAACTGGAGCATTCAGAATCTGGTGTAGCTGTGCATGGTAGCCCATCAGCCTCCAGCTTGTTCAGTGAAGCGTACACTAAAGCGTAGTTCTGTCATCCCCCCGAAAAGAAAAAAATTAAGTCAGCAGTTACAAATACTGACTTTTAATATTAGGGCACTTACCTGTCCATGCATCCAGCGGTGTCTTCATCCTGAGCTTATTCTTCAATCGGCTCTCGGGTGCTGGCGCTGCCATCTTAACTAAGGGAAGCTGGTAGTGAAGCCTTGTGGCTTCACCGCCAGTTTCCTACAGTGCTTATCTGAAGCGCGCTGCGCTTTGTGAATGGGCCGCAGTCCTCTGGGACCTTGGAAGTGTCCCAAAGAGCTGTGGGGAATGGGGGTTTGCCGTGGTGAACTGAGCTGGGAGTGGGCGCAGGTACCTGTCAAAACCAGGTACCCTCTCCCCTCCCCAAAAGGTGCCAGTTGTGTCAGCGGAGGATGGGGGGAGGCAGAAAAGGGGAGCTTCCACTTTTGAGTGGAGCTCCGCTTTAAGCTATAGAATAAAACCTGGAAGCTGATTGGTTTCTATGCAGAGCTGCGGCAGATTTTTTTACACTCCAGTTGTTATTAAATCAACCCCAAAGTGAACCTAGCGGGAAAATGAACATAGAAGAATGTGTGAACCAGCGGAAAAATGTGAACCTAGCGGGAAGTGTGAACATAACGGGAAAATGAACACAGAAGAACGTGTGAACCAGCGGAAAAATGTGAACCTAAGCTTTAAAGTGAACCTGTTTCAAGTGAGGCAAGATCACAATGTGGTGGATTTGAGAGGGAACAATATTTCTGTGTATTTTTAGTAGGACGCTCACATTGGGGGAAGCTGCCACAGCGGCTATAAAATGATGTATTGGGGAGCGCACCGTCTAATTATAGCCCCGCAAGTGACAGAAACACGGAGCAGGAAAACGCTGACAGGCAGAGATAAAAGACGCAGAGTGTGCAGGCTGCCCATATACCGCACACACACCCAGGACACTCTATAGACACAAACTCTGCCCCCTGGGAGGAAATCCTGGTACCAACTGTATATGTAACACAATACAAAGTATATTCTGCCCAATATAAATAGTTACATAGTTAGTCTGGCTGAAAAAAAGACAAAAGTCCATCTAGTTCAACCATAGAAAAAAAAAAACAAAGTTATAATCCTATACCGACAATTGATCCAGAGGAAGGCAAAAATAACCAGCAAAGCACGATCCAATTTGCTCCTGCAGAGAAAAAATTCCTTCCTGATCCCCTGAGAGGCAATCAGATATTCCCTGGATCAACTTTACCTATAAATGTTATATCCAGTTATATTCTTCATAATAGTAATGATATAATATATGATAGAATATAATATACAATACAATCTAATATAATACCGCCATTGGGGGGGGGGGAGGTCAAAGAACTGGCAGGATCTGTTCATTTTAGATTTCATATCAATATTGGATCATATAATATGTTATTTTTTTTCCATTATGTTATTCAGACCTCTTCCTTATCGGTTTGTGTAATTTAATGGCATTATGGAAGCATAGAAACACATATTTAAACCCAAGAACAACAATGTAACATATTGCAACTTACCATTCCTTAGATGTAGTGGCTGCATTGGATTTCATTTTCTATACTTACGTACTTCCTGTATTAGGGTGACAACGCTCACTCGCTGTTTTGGACTGGAGGAGCAGTGTTGTCATCCTAGAACAGGTCTACAGGAATGCCTGACCCTCCTTTTTTCTCCATAATATAGGGGGAGGTGTTTGATAGATATCAGAGATAGCTAGGAACAATGTAACTGATAAAAGTCAGTGTAGGTAGAGAGCACAGGAAGTTATCATTACTCACTGTATTTCTGGCAGGATCAACTATTCTTTTTTTTTTTTTTTTTTTTGCACGTATAAAACACATATAACAAAACACTGTTGATGGTATATTTAAGTGGCCAAAAGGGAGCAAATAGAGGAAGTTCATTGTTAGGGTATACATACACTTTAAGAGATGTATGTATAAAAAAAACAATTTATTTAAATTATATTAAATTTGTTTAAATTTATTTACATAATGAATTATAAAAATAAATATTAAATAAATAATAAAAATAATTACATACCTGCTCATCCATTGAAATTGCATATGAATTCATTCTGGGGGATACAGCAAAATTGAATGTTCTCAGGCTACTGTATATTTCCTGTGTAAATGGGGAAAGTACTGCATTTTGGCCACTAGATGGCACTGACTATCATAGGAAACAAATATGCTCCTGGACTCCATCTAGTGACTATAATGTGGTATTTTCCACATTCACACATTTGATCTGCAGAGAGTATAACCTGAGAACATTCAATTTTGCTCAATGGCTAAACAGCTATGCATTTTTTTTTTATATAAATACATGCTACACGTTGTCCTTGCTTGGAAGATTCTCCCTTGCTATATACCTTAGTGAATATTGTCACATGGACAGAAGGTGTTGGACAATACAAAATATACAATTTTCATGAATAAAGGGGAAAACTTCCAATGGAGACACTTGTTCCAGTGACAACTGTCTAAGAGAGGAAGTCTCATCACTTTGGAGAGATTTTCTCTTGCTTCCTGTTGTGTCTCTGGGATGGAACGTAAAGGTTAATGGAGAGGGGGGGACTTTTCTATAAGCCAGGTGGGTGATATGATGTCTATGAGTTAGACCAGCCCTTTTCAACAATTGTAACATGGAGGACCCCTTGAAATAACTTTCATATTTGAGGAATTCCTACTAATAAATACAGCTCACTGTACATTAGTGTGATGGTCACTGGGAAGAACACTCCTTACGTTGGCGGTCAATGGGATGAATGCTCCTCATGTTAGTGGTCAGTGGGAAATCCTCCTCTTACATTGGTGATCAGTGGGAAAAACACTGAAAGAGTGAAGTTTTCTGGATGGGTGAGGAGGGTGAAAGCTTCGAATTTCTGGACGCCTTCCCGGAGCCCCAGCAGGATATTAAAATGTTGGGTATCAAATTTGGTCCTGGTGACTATGGTCATCAAAATTGCGAAAGCAGGTTGGTGGATGCTAATGCCAAAGTAGCAAGCTGAAAGAGATGGAGGCTCTCCTTGAGGGAGAGGGTTGACTTGATTAAAACTTACCTGATCCAGATCTTTTTATATGTCAGCTTCTTAAAGTACAATCTTGGTAATATGTTAGCAGAGACCCCGCTGGGATGGGTGGGTACTTTTCACTTGCCCCGCCATCTTCCCAGCAATGCAGAAAAGGCTGAAGCCAAGATTGAAAAGTCTGAGAGTCCGATATGGCAAGCTCCTGGCTTATGTTGCCCCGTGTCTGAAAATACTTCGGCAGTGGCAGGTGACAATGGAGGATATAAGGTCCCTTCCCAGGAAGCTTCTGGAGGATAGGATTTTTGCTTCTTCTTTCAGTATGTCACTGGCCTTAAAGGATTTCCCAGGCTCCGTAATGAAGGAGGGGTTGCGTTTAATTAATTTGGAGAGAATTACTTTGAAAATTTGGGATCAAGCCTGGCTCGCTTTCCATGCAAAGCTCTATGTGAGAAGGAACATGAAGCACGCCCTGTGGATGATCGGGATTGTCCTAGAGCGGAGTGTGTTGGTAAAGTGGAGTTTATGGAACACTTTCTGCTCCAATGTCCCTTTAACATAGAGGTGTATAAAAGGGTGGAGAGGGTTCTGGGCATCCCCTTTCTCTATCGCATGAGTTTTGCAGAGTGGGTGTACGGGGCATTCCCAGCTCGCTGGGACTTTGATTTGGATACACTTTTTATAGTTAGTATAGTTGTTCGTTACTTCACATGGAATACACAGTGTCAGATTACCCTGCGGAAGAAAGTGTTGAGGTGGTGGTGCATGATATTCTGAGTGAGGTTGGAAAGATTCGGAGTCTTGAGAAGGGCAAGGATCCTCGGGTGGTCTGGATAAGGGCATAGAGGAATATCAGACCTGCCTTTGGTCTTTGAACTGTTCATCTCTGGGTGAGGGGCTCTTTTATTTTGCTGTTCTTTTCACTTCCTTCGTTTTTGTTGGTTAAAAATCTTATTTTTGAAGAAGGGCTGCATGCATGGGGGCGGGGTTGTTTCTTGACCTCGCAGGTTTGATGTCTGGTGTAGTGATGTGAGTCTTAGTAAGATTTATTTCCCCCAGTAATGACATGTTCATTTCTGAGAGTTTTGCTCTTGTCTGACAGCAGATTTTGCAATATTTATTTTCGTTTTTGTGTAAATATGTATATAATTATTTATTTTTGGATATTCTGTATATGATTTTATGTTTATTGATTGCAAGACTTTTAATAAAGAAAATTTGGGAAGAACACTGCCTACCATGTTTATCAGTGGGAAGAATACTCCTTACATTGGTGGTCAGTGGGAAGAATACTCCTTACATTGGTGGTCAGCGGAAAGAATATACCCTACATTGGTGGTTAGTGGGAAGAATTCCACTTACATTGGTGGTCAGTGGGAATAATACTTCTTACATAGGTGACCATTGAGAAGAACACTACTTACAATGGTGATCTTATAGAAGCATTTCCCTTACATTGGTGGTCATTGGGAAGAATGCTCCTTACATTGGTGGTCATTGGGAAGAATGCTCCTTACATTGGTGGTCATTGGGAAGAATGCTCCTTACATTGGTGGTCAGTGGGAAGAATGCTCCTTACATTGGTGGTCAGTGGAAAGAATATACCCTACATTGGTGGTTAGTGGGAAGAATTCCACTTACATTGATGGTCAGTGGGAATAATACTTCTTACATAGGTGACCATTGAGAAGAACACTCCTTACAATGGTGATCTTATAGAAGTATTTCCCTTACATTGGTGGTCATTGGGAAGAATGCTCCTTAGATTTGTGGTCAGTGGGAAGAATGCTCCTTACAGTGTTGGTCAGTGGGAAGAATGCTCCTTACATTGGTGGTCAGTGGGAAGAATGCTCCTTACATTGGTTGTCAGTGGGAGGAATGCTTCTTACAGTGCTGGTCAGTGGGAAGAATGCCTCTTACAGTGCTGGTCAGGGGGAAGAATGTTTCTTACATTAGTGGTCGGTGGGAAAGCTGCTCCTTGCATTTGTGGTCATTGGGAAGAATGCTCCTTGCATTTGTGGTAATTGGGAAGAATGCTCCTTACATTTGTGGTCATTGGGAAGAATGCTTCTTACATTTGTGGTCATTGGGAAGAATGCTCCTTACATTTGTGGTCATTGGGAAGAGTCCCCCTTTTACAGATAGCTAAAAAGATCACCAGTGTTAGTGGTCACTCACAAGAGGCAGAAGTTGCTCATAGTTCAAGGAACCTCTAGCAACCTTTGGAGGAATATTAGGGTTCCAAAGAACCTTTGTTGGGAACAGCTTGGTTAGATAGTTGTCTAGCAACTGTCTGCCATTTGGACAGGGGGAAGGAGAGGACAATTTATTGGGCCGATGGATAAACTTTCCATGTTTTATGTCTTAGTTATTGTTTGTAAGATTCTCAACAAATGTGCACATAAACAAAGCCTCCCCTGTCCTGGACATACCTCACCAGTTGAGGAGGACCTGTCTTCTATGACATGAAAAGAGCTGCCCATCCTGACACGGAGTCATCCTCCCACCTTCCTACGGCGTGCCCATACTGTGTCTGCGCTGTCTGTATTTTTAGCTATAAAGAAGATTACTGAGAGCGGCTTATCCACATCGTGTTTAGTGACAATTGTCAGTGGCAGTAACACCTTCACTGTCAGATCAGCAATGTCACCGAAGATTTCCACCTGCAATGAGACCATCAACCTGACTCTTGAGAGACCCTGTTCCCAGACCATTCGTTTCAACAAAAATCTTCTATATTCTATAAGATTATATGTGCATTTAATGTGTTTTACATTTGTTATTTCTGGTAAAAGCCTCCCTTGAGTAGACATCCGAAAGCCCTTACACTGCTGTTAGACACCGCCATCTTGGATGTGATGCTGGCAGATCCAGCAACCTCAAATGACCCTCTATAGTATTCCTGTTCTCTCTTCCCTTGACAGCTATATACAAGAAAAAGGGGTGGAGGAGCTGGGGCAGCACGGATAGTAACTATATACTCCTAAAAGAGGAGAGATTATGAGGGGGCTGTGCTAAGAAACTGACTCTTCATGGAGAAGTCACATTTTCTGGCTAGTTTAACCACTTCCCGTCCAGTCCATGTATATAAATGGCAGGATGGAAGCAGTGCAGGGGCGGGTGGCCGTTTATAAACGTCCTCCCCGCTTCCCTGCCAGTGCGCAATCCGGTGCCCGCTGTGTCTGGAGAACACTGATTGCTGTACGGGATCATTGTGCAAGGTCCCAATCATGTGATCATTGATTGGCCAATCAGTGATCACATGAATAATAGTAAGCAAGATGTCACTTCTGACATCATTGCTTACTACGTGTGAATGATCACAGAGGTCACATGGTACAAGGCCATTCACAACAGCCTTGTACCATGTGACAAGTCGTGACCAATCACAGCTCTCACAGTATTTCTCAATGGCTGCAAGAATGCAGCCAAAGAGAAGGAGAAATGATTGATTTTACAGCCTTTTTGGGAGTAATTGTAATTAGTGTAAAAAAAAAAATCTTCATCACCCCCAAATAGTACAGTATCACTATGGTGACACTGTACTGCTAGGGTGACGGTATGTGAAAAAAACATAAATGATTATATAAAAAAATAAAATAAAAATGTAAAAAAAATTTTTTTTTAATTATATTTTTTGTTTATAAACTAATTTGGGTTATTTTTTTTTACTAAAAATATAATGGAGTAAATTTTGGCCAAGATTTATGAAGAAAGATTATTTATTTGCAAAATTGTATAAGAAAAACACTTTTTTTCAAACTTTTTGGACTTTTTCATTTATTTGACAAAAAATAAAAATCCCAGTGGTGAATAAATACCACCAAAATAAATTTGTATCTGCTAAAAATGCTAAAAAATTCATATTGTTACAGTGTTGCATGACCGCGCAATTGTCATTCAAATGTGACAGCGCTAAAAGCTGAAAAATGGCCTGGACAGGAAGGGGGTAAAAGTGTCTGGACTGGAAGGGGGGAAAGTGTCCGGACTGGAAGGGGGTGAAAGTGTCCGGACTGGAAGGGGGGAAAGTGTCCGGACTGGAAGGGGGTAAAAGTGTCCGGACTGGAAGGGGGTAAAAGTGTCCGGACTGGAAGGGGGGAAAGTGTCCGGACTGGAAGGGGGTGAAAATGTCCGGACTGGAAGGGGGTGAAAGTGTCCGGACTGGAAGGGGGGAAAGTGTCCGGACTGGAAGGGGGTAAAAGTGTCCGGACTGGAAGGGGGTAAAAGTGTCCGGACTGGAAGGGGGGAAAGTGCCCGGACTGGAAGGGGGTGAAAGTGTCCGGACTTGAAGTGGTTAAAGGCACATTGCAAGTAAACCAAGAAAGTTTTATAGAAATTGGCATTTTGTTAAGTTGGTGACAGGGTCTCTTTAAGGCTAAGTTTGGACATGCAGCAAACTTTGACAGGCAGTGAGGAGGTCATATGATGCTTCCTCGCCACCCGTTTTAACCCCATAAATGCCGCATTACCACACAGCAACCATGTGTGGGTAGACATAAAACAAAGGAAAAATGAGGAAGCGCAACACGTTGTGAGATAAAACACTTTACTGAATGAGCTTTATTACGCATGGTGTTGCACTTCCCCTTTTTTCCTTTGTTTTCTGTCTACCAGAGGCTTTACCCTGGGCTTGTGATCATGGGATAGCTGTGGTGCATCTTTTGCATATAAGAAGTGGATTGACGGTGTGACCTTTTAAGGCTTTGCATTGGAACTGGAGTCCATTTGCAAAAGGTTCTTCTAGTGCAGATATGAGATACAGTGAGGAACAGAAGTATTTGAACACCCTGCGATTTTTCAAGTTCTCCCACTTAGTAATCATGGAGGGTCTGACATTCACATTGTAGGTGCATTCCCACTCTGAGAGACAGAATTAAAAAATAAAATTCAGGAAATCACATTGTGTGATTTTTAAAGAATGTATTTGTCTTGCACTGCTGAACAGAAGTATTTGAACCCCTGAGAAGATCAGTGTTAATATTTGGTACAGAAGCCTTTGTTTGCAATTACAGAGGTCACACGTTTCCTGTAGTTCTTGGCCAGGTTTGCACTGTAACAGGGATTTTGGCCGACTCCTCCACACCGATCTCCTCTAGATCTGTCAGGTTTCGGGGCTGTCGCTGAGCAACACGGAGTTTCAGCTCCCTCCAAAGATGTTCTATTGGATTTAGGTCTGGAGACTGGCTAGGCCACTCCAGAACCTTGATATGCCTCTTACGGAGCCACTCCTTGGTTATCCTGGCTGTGTGCTTCGGGTCGTTGTCATGTTGGAAGACCCAGCCACGACCCATCTTCAATGCTCTGACTGAGGGAAGGAGGTTGGTGCTCAAAATCTCATAATAAATGTCCCCATTCACCCTCTCCTTAATACAGTGCAGTCGTCCTGTCCCCTTCGCAGAAAAGCACCCCCAAAGCATGATGTTACCACCCCCATGCTTCACAGTAGGGATGGTGTTCTTGGGATGCAACTCATCCTTCTTTTTCCTCCAAACACGACCAGTGAAGTTTGGACCAAAAAGTTCTACTTTGGTCTCATCTGACCACGACTTTCTCCCATGCCTCCTCTGGATCATCCAGATCCATCCAGATTGGCAAACCTCAGACAGGCCTGGACATGTGATGACTTGAGCAGGGGAACCTTCCCGTGCAATGCATGATTTAACACCATAATGGCGTAGTGTTCTACCGACAGTGACCTTTGAAACTGTGGTCCCAGCTCTCTTCATGTCATTGACCAGCTCCTCCCTTGTAGTTCTGGGCTGATTCCTCACCTTTCTTATCATCAGTGATACCCCACGAGGTGAGATCTTGCATGGAGCCCCAGTCCGAGGGAGACTGACAGTCATCTTTAGCCTCTTCCATTTTCTAACAATTGCTCCAACAGTTGATCTATTTTCACCAAGCTGCTTGGCAATTGCCCCGTAGCCCTTTCCAGCCTTGTGGAGGTCCACAATTTTGTCTCTGGTGTCTTTTGACAGCTCTTTGGTCTTGCCCATGGTAGTAGTTGGCATCTGACTGACTGTGGGGTGGACAGGTGTTTTTAAAGAGCTCAGAAAGATGCTACTAAGTTAGATTAATGAGTGGAGTAGAGGTGGACTTTTTAAAGGCACAGTAACAGGTCTTTGAGAGCCAGAATTCTTGCTGTTTCTTAGGTGTTCAAATACTTATGTTCAGCAGTGCAAGACAAATAAATTCTTTAAAAATCATACAATGTGATTTGCTGTATTTTTTTTAAATTCTGTCTCTCAGAGTGGGAATGCACCTACAATGTGAATTTCAGACCCCTCCATGATTTCTAAGTGGGAGAACTTGCAAAATCGCAGGGTGTTCAAATACTTCTGTTCCTCACTGTATGTGAACGCTTTGGAATTTTTTTGCTCTAACCTCAACCACATGTGAGTAGAATGGGTTGCTTTCCCTGAACGTGACGGGGTATAATTTTTGCTGCGCCACTTCCGCCTGGCAATACTAGGGTCGCTGGTTTGAATCCCAACCACGGCACCACCTGCCTGTAGTTTGCATGTTCTCCCTGTGCCTGCGTGGGTTTCCTCCGGGTACTCCAGTTTCCTCACACACTTTAAAGACATGCTGGTAGGTTAATTGGCTCCTGTCTAAATTGGCCATAATATGTGTATGTATGAATGTGAGTTAGGGACCTTAGCTTGTACGCCCCTCGAGGGTTGGGGACTGATGTGAATGTACAATATATATGTAAATTGATGGTTCTATATAAGTACCTGTAATAATAAATAAATGCAGGTATGCCTTATCTTGGGCATTTTGGTATAGCGGGTTGCTCTTACATCTTAGTTATAGTATTACATATGTTTATCTCTTCCCCACCGCAGGCGTATGAGAAGAGGTTCCCCACCTGCCCGCTCATCCCGGTGTTCCTGGGCAGCGATATCCTATACGAACACAGAAGTGACGACGGCTCATTGCACGTGGTGGAACGCAGCTGTAAACTCAACGTTGATGCCCCCCGCCTCCTGAAAAAGGTTATTTTTTTTTTGCTTTAAATATTTATTTAGGTGATTGCTGTGAGCAGATGTGGCCTTTGATAAGGGCTCGTTCATATATGTAGCACCCCTAACAAAAGGCAATTTGTGGTGGGATCACGTTTTACTGGCATTTGGTAGGGAGTCCGAGCACCTGCTGTGCCCATTATGAGGGGCTCCCGCCATCCCTGCCCTAAGTTCCTGGGTCTGCACACCCGCTGTGCCCATTATGAGGGTCTACCACTATCCCCTTCTTTTGTTCCTGGGACTGTAAACCTGTGTCCATTATGAGGGGTTCCCACCATCCCAGTACTAAATTTCTGGCTCTGTACTACCATCCCCTTCTATAAATTTGGAGTCTACACATTTGCTTTGTCCATTATGAGGGGCTACCACCATTCCTGTTCCTGGGACTGTACACCTGTGTCCATTATGAGGGGTTCCCAACATCTCAGTGTATACCTTCCGTGCCCATTATGAGGGTCTCCCACCATCCCTGCACTAAGTTTCTGGCTCTATACTACCACCCCCTTCTTTAAATTCCAAGTCTACACATTTGCTTTGTCCATTATGAGGGGCTACCACCATTCCTGTTCCTGAGACTGTACACCTGTGTCCATTATGAAGGGCTCCCACCATCCCAGTACTACATTTCTGAGTGTATACATTCTGTGCCCATTATGAGCATCTTCCACTATCCCTGCAGTAAGTTTCTGGCTCTGTACTACCATTCCCTTCTTTAAATTCCGAGTCTACACATTTTCTGTGTCCATTATGAGGGACTACCACCATTCCCTTCTTCAGTTCCTGGGTCTGCACATCTGTGCCCATTATGAGGGGCTACCACCAATTCCTTCTTCAGTTCCTGGGTCTGCACATCTGTGCCCATTATGAGGGGCTACCACCATTTCCTTCTTCAGTTCCTGGGTCTGCACATCTGTGCCCATTATTAGGGGCTACCACCATCCCTTTCTTTAGTTCCCAGGTCTGCACTCCTGCTATGCCTATTATGAGGGGTTCCACCATTCCTACACTAAGTTCCCAGGTTTGCACATCTGCTGTGCCCATTACTATGAAGAATATAACAGGAGAAGCTGGAACACACAGTTGTGGTTATGAACACCCCAAATCCTTCAGGAGGACAGGAGCAGAATCAAGAGTTTGGGCACTTGGAATATCTAAAGCAGGCCACAGATGAGTCAACAAACAAAAGAAATTTGTGTGGATCGTCGATTCGTTCATTTTTTGCATCCTTAGTGTGTCACAAAGTGCCTGATCCAACATACTGGGTTTTTTTGTAGAAAATTGAAACAATTGATGGCACAATTGTATGAGCTATTTTAGTTTTTCGACTTGTCTCTGGCCTGTTTTAGACATCTAAGAGGTTGAGTGAGATCTATCTTTGTAAAATTTTCCACAACCATGGCAGAAATCAGACTGAGAGTGGGAGGTCCTGCACTCTGAACCGATCAGCTTGTGTTGAGTGTCACTCTATTTGCTGTGTTTCAGGAACTTGGGGCTGGAGAAGGGACTTCCTAGTTCCTCGTACTTTCCTTAGCTGAGTTCTTCTTAAATAGACACATTCTACACATTGTATTTCTAATGATGAGTTCTGCTCCCCTCTGCAGATTGCCGGGGTAGAATTTGTCTACTTCATCCAGAAGAACACCTTGAACTGGAAAGAGCGGACCCTGCACATCGATGCCCACAATGAGACCTTTTCCACCCGCGTCCTGGTGAATGAGACCTGCAGGTACTCTGTAAGTTCATCATGAGGGACCACCGACATCTACCCTGGATTGTCCACACATGATCTATATGATGATCTATAATGCATATGGCCTACAGCCTGAAATGTGATCTCTAACAACCTGTGCTGCCCTTGATGGAAGCCACAGGATCAGTCATGGATGGCCGTAACTACATGGGATAGAAGTTTAGACTTCACTGGCTGCATACTTTAACTAGGTTAGGGAAAAAATAGGTAGTGGAGCCAAGATCGCAATGGTAGCCCGTAGCCTGGACCTTTAACAATCCATTCAATAAATGACCAGACCCCCCTTATACTTTTTTTTTCCCAGGTACTTGTATAGTGCCGACAATTTATGCAGCACTTTACTGTACATATACATATTGTACATTCACATCAGTCCCTAACCCTCAAAGGGCGTACAATCTAAGGTCCCTAACTTACATTCATACATACACATACTAGGGACAATTTAGACAGGAGCCAATTAACCTACCAGCATGCCTTTGGAGTGTGGGAGGAAACCGAAGTACCCGGAGGAAACCCACACATGCACAGGGAGAACATGCAAACTTACCTGAGCCCATTCTCAATCCAGCAATGTGCACAAGAGCAGTGGCTCTTTCATCTCTCTCCCTCCTCATTGGCTCAGAGACAGCAGCAGGAGCTGCGGTGCAAGTTGTGTCCATTACCAAAAATTGCACCCCAAAGGTCTTTTAAGGTATTGGGCAGGGGCGGACTGACAACTCATGGGGCCCCCGGGCAGTAGGGGATCATGGGGCCCCTGTGTCCTCACCCACACTCAAACCACACCCAAAAAAGCCTATGAAAGGTACCAGGGCAGGGACAGACTGACAACTCATAGGGGATCATGGGGCCCCTGTGCCCTTGCCCAAACTCAAAAAAGCCTATGAAAAAGGTACCAGGGGCATCTCATGGGGCCCCCTACTTACCCTGGGCCCTCGGGCAGTGCCTGAGTTTCCAAATGGTCAGTCCGCCCCTGGTATTGGGAGTATTTCCTTGAATATGAAATACTCATGAAAATACAGGCATACCTCGGTTTACAAATTTAATGCATTCTCCGGGACATTTTCTGTTGCAAAAAATTTGTAAACTAAAATGGATTCCCATGGGAATGCATTGAAAAACAAGTAATCCTTTCCGGAGGTCAGAAAAAAGTAAAAAAAAAAAAAAAAAGTCTTTTATCCGCTCAAAACTCTTTATAAAGTGCACTTTAAATGCATAAATACTGTACAGGGACATGATTAAAAAAAAATTTGTAAATGCAGTGAAAGCCAATTAATACGTACCGGAGGTCAGAAAAAAGTCAAAAAAAGTTTATATGTTCAAAACTCTTTATAAAGTGCACTTTAAAGGCATAAATACTGTACAGGGACGTGATTAAAAATTAATTCATAAATGCATTGAAAACCAATTAATCCGTTCCGGAGGTCAGAAAAAAGTAAAAAAAAGTCTTATCTGTTCAAAACTTTAAAGGCACGGGGCTGGTGTTATAAACCTCCCAGGCGCAATGCATTCTGGGGAAATTTATTTCGTATTGCGAAAAAAAATCGTAAACCAAGGCATTATTTTCAATGGATTTTCATTCGTAAAGCGAAAATTACGTTAACCAAGGCGTTTGTAAACCGAGGAACGTCTGTACTCGGTATCGGCACCAATACTGATATTGGTATGGGTGCATCCCTAGTAACGCATATCATACGCATCGTTTTTGTGCATAGGTGCCCCTGATGCATGCATTTATGATTGTACGTGCATGTAGGTGGGGAGATGCTCAAAAAATTGGGGGGGGGGGGGGTTAAGTGCTTGGGTGTAATGTTAATTTTCTACTCCTTTTTTTTTCCACAAAAGTTTATTTTTTATCACATCGGAGACAAAAAGTCCCCTATGTAATGATTTTGTTGGTGACAGTTTCTCTTTAATGAGACACCAGGGGTCTACAAGACCCCTAATGTCTCACTTGCCCTCCAATAAAGCTAATACAGCTAAAATTGATTCTTTCCTGGCCATACGGACTGGGAAAAGTGACACCAGGACCCATAAGTGACTTTTTACACATTCTGGGTCATTAGCAAGAAGGGGAGATCAGCACACAGACGTCCGGCACCCAGGGAGAGCTACATCTCTACAACCTGCTGTTGGCAGAGCTATTGGTCTTACTCATCTTGGGACAGACCTCTGCAGAGAGACCGCTGCTTCTTCATAAAGAGCAAGGCACCTTCTCTGCAGCATGCTGGCAGGGGACAGGCTTTTCTACTCTGGCTGTAGCTGCTTTCTGAAGGAAACAAACTAAGACTTTGCACACCTTTTTTGTTTTGTTGCACTTGGAATGTATTTAGCTGATTTCAAGGGGAGGCTGAATTGGGCTCTAATACTTGGCTGACCAATCCATTGCTTTGCTGTGGTACCTCCATCCACACTGGATTCCACACTGATTACCCCCATGTTGGACAATGATGACTGTAACAGGCAGATAACCCGACGGCCTCATAGTAAAATACTTTCCACAACAATCTGTACAAACTTTCCAACAGGCCCGGGCAGCTGCCAGATACAGCACTGGTTAAGCTCTGATAACAAGCAAGATTTAGCATGTCTGTTGGTAGGAATGCCGCTCATCACAGCGACACTTTGAGGTCACATTCCTGGTCATGGCTGGGGTCTGGTGTCACAATAGAAAATAATGAAACTATAACTACGGTATCAATCAACAATTATCAATAATACCCTTTCACACATAGGATCAAACTTTCACCCTTGAAAGTACAAATCAACAAAGAAACTTCAATATGTAAATAAATAACCCTAAACAGGGGCGGACTGACAACTCATGGGGCCCCCCGGCAATAGGGGATCATGGGGCCCCCGGGCAATAGGGTGGAACTCCGCTTTATATAGCGCTGTCAGTTATACAGTGCTTTAGATATATATTATACATTCACATCAGTCCCTAACCCTCAAGGGGCGTACAATCTGAGGTCCCTAACTCTCAAGGGGCGTACAATCTGAGGTCCCTAACTCTCAAGGGGGGTACAATCTAAGGTCCCTAACTCACATTCATACATACACATACTAGGGCCAATGTAGACAGGAGCCAATTAACCTACCAGCATGTCTTTGGAATGTGGGAGGAAGTATTTTCTTCATTTTTCAATAAATGAAAAGAAAAATTACAACTTCAAAATACTCCCAATGCCTCTTACTAAATAGTTTAGACTAACTACTTTCCAAAAAAAGGGTCATTTGGGGGGGTATTTGTACTGTTCTGGCATTTTAGGGCCATCAGTACATCAGGACTGATCCATTTTCAAATATCTATACCAAAGTTTGTAGACTCTAACCAGGGGCGGACTGACAACTCATGGGGCCCCGGGCAATAGGGGATCATGGGGCCCCTGTGTACTAGCCCACACTCAAAACACACCCAAAAAAGCCTATGAAAGGTACCAGGGGCATCTCATGGGGCCCCCTACTGACCCCGGGCCCTCGGGCAGTGCCCGAGTTCCCAAATGGTCAGTCCGCCCCTGACTCTAACTTTCACACAGACTAAATATACACTGATTTGGGTTATTTTTTACCAAAGAAACGCAGAATGCATTTTATCCTAAATGTATAACGAAAAACATTTTTGTTTTGCAAAATTTTATACCGAAAACCATGTTTTTCAAGATTTGGGATTTTTTTTGTGTATATAGCAAAAAAATAAAAAAAATACAATGATAATTAAATACCACCAAAAAAAACTGATATAAATTTCAGCTGGGTTCAGTGTTGTATACACAGCAAACTCTGTACTCCTGCACTTGTGGATGGACTCAGCAGAGGCTATGGTAACAATTCAGATATCCTGCAATATGAACTCCTTGCTGCCCCCAACGGACCGGGGTAGTCCAAAGTCACTGGATACAAAGAAAAACAAAAAGAGGGCGCACCGGCCTAGTGCAGTATCGTAAAGAATATTTATTAAAAGGATAAAAGTAGGTATCACACTCACAATGGACATATAAAACAAAGGCACGTCACAATAAACAGCGGTGTCCAATCCATACAGCATCTAAGTCCAAAACAATGGAACCCTGGACTTCCAACATTCTAACGCGTTTCGAGGACTGTGGCTCTGAGGAAGAGGCTGAGTCCTCGAAACGCGTTAAACAGTTGGAAGTCCAGGGTTCCATTGTTTTGGACTTAGCGGTGTCCAATCCATACAGCATCTAAGTCCAAAACAATGGAACCGTGGACTTGCAACTGGCTAACGCGTTTCGAGGACTGTGGCTCTGAGGAAGAATGTCAGGGTCCTGTCCACGGCAAAAGTTCTGGAAGATCTGGCATTTCTGCCAGTACTCTGCATGGCCGCAGAAGGACACATCAGCCTCAGTCTGGTGCCAGACGGCCTTTATAAGGAGGCTCATCACTTCCTCAAGTTGCTGGATGACCTGTAGCTCCCCGCACCCTGTTCCTGTTTCCTGTGATTCTTACCTGTGACTTCCTGTTACCGACTCGGCTTGCTCCTGGACCTGTCTACTCTGCCTTACCCCTGATCTGACCTTGGTTTGGCTTACGGATACTCTCTCTCTCTTGCTCCTGTGTATGGCTATTCCATCGGACTACGTCCGCTCTGATTCCCACCTGGTACCTGACCTTGGCTTGAAACGACTACCCAGTAAACATCTAAATCCCGGAAGGGCTTGCATACCACGCACAGGCGCCTCCTGTCTGCAGACCTATCTCCGTGCACCAGCTGTGCTTCTGAGTGGACCACCAACCAGCACTCCTACAGGCTACCTGTGCAACTTTGGGCCTAACTCCCGCTGTCCCCCTCTCAGGGGAGTCCGAAACTTAGCCGCAAGGGAAGCCCTCTCTCCATTGGCCTCCATCACCAGGTACGTGATAAAGAGGCTGAGTCCTCGAAACGCGTTAGCCAGTTGGAATTCCAGGGTTCCATTGTTTTGGGCTTAGCTGTGTCCAATCCATACAGCATCTGTTTATTGCGACGTGCCTTTGTTTTATATGTCCATTGTGAGCACAATGCCTACTTTTTATCCTTTTAATAAATATTGTTTTACGATAATGCACTAGGACGGTGAGCCCTCTTTTTGTTTTCTTTTTGTATCCAGTACAGTGTTGTATGACTGAACAATTGCCGGTTAAAGTAGCGCAGTACTGAGTAGCAAAACATGTTCTGGTCATGAAGGGGGTAAAACCCTCCGGAGATCAAGTGGTTCAAAATACTTGATTTTTCTGTACTTTTACCTGCAATTTTTTAAGTTGTTGGGCCTCTTTAAGAGATAGAGCTGTTACTATACGTGGATGTACTTGGATATCAACCTGTGTATTGGAGACGCCTATTTCCATATGAAAACACTTGTGATTGCACATAAAGACATATACTGTACACAGGGGGAAAAAAAATAAAGTGAAAACATACATAAAATGTAAAATGTGGACTTTTTTTTTTTTTTAGCATGCGTCTACACGCCACCCGTCATTGTAAGTGTCATCAGGTTACTGACATTGCAGACGTTGTTTGAATGCCTATAGCTTGTCATCACCTGTCTGGGGGGGGAAAGGACAGTATTGAGGGGAACGCTGTAGAGGGAGGAATAAGGAAGACGCTATCACTGGAAATACCAGATGCCTGGCTGTGCATGACTCTGGCCTGGAACCAGCCCGCCGGTCAGGAATTTCCCAGTGAAGTCACTGATAGGGATTCGCTCTGGATTACACGTTATGATTTGTCTGATCGAGTGAGTTGGAATTTTTCCCCATATTTCTAAGGCCTGTTTGTAAAAGCCGAAAAACTCTCCATGTGACTTTGATCTTCTCCGTTTTTGTTCATTTGACACTTTTAGGTATTTATAATGGCCTGTTTGATGTTTGAGTTTACCATTGTATTTCCTTAAATCGCCTCTTTAAGAATATTTTTTTTTAATCATTTTCACTCCATTAAAGTGGTTCTACAGTTGAAACATTTTTTTTAACCTAAATCGTTACTAAACCCACAACAGTACAATCAGTCTGTAGATGCAGTAAAGCATGCTGGTTATACTCACTGTGGAACCTAAGGGGTTAATCCTCTGCATTGTGTAAAAAGGCCTTTTGATCCTGACTTCTCTGCTCCTCCTCTTGTTCAAATGTCCACCTGATAAGACATACTGAACTGTAGCCATTCTGCACAGGCTCAGTTGCTGGGGTTAATCCTCTGTATTGTGTAAAAAGGCTGTTTGATCCTGTCTTCTCTGATTCTCCCCTTCTTCTGCTGACCCCAATCCAACTGTTGATACAACAGAGCATTGGGGGCAAACTGCACATGCTCAGTTTGGTGTGTATTGCCAGAGAGTTTTTTTTTTTCTTTGGGAGGGTGCATGTGATCAGCACAGGGCCAATCAGCACTGTCCAGACAGAGGGTGAGGGGTCATGCAGCCTCATAAGATAGTCAGAGCAGAAAGAAAACGCCATCGACAAGCTTTAACAAGTGCTCACAAGACTGCTTTATACTGCTGATGAGAACAGGTAATTAGCAGTTTAGATTTACTAAAATAATTACATTTCCATGTTGTGTGTATTGTGGGAGACCGGATATAGTGAATGCGGGGTCCGGGGAGACCAGATATGGTGAATGCAGGGTCCGGGGAGAGCGGATATAGTGAATGCGGGGTCCGGGGAGACCAGATATAGTGAATGCAGGGTCCGGGGAGACCAGATATAGTGAATGCAGGGTCCAGGAAGACCAGATATAATGAATGCAGGGTCCGAGGAGACCGGATATAGTGAATGCAGGGTCCGGAGAGACCGGATATAGTGAATGCAGGGTCCGGAGAGACCGGATATAGTGAATGCAGGGTCCGAGGAGATCGGATATAGTGAATGCAGGGTCCGGGAGACCAGATATAGTGAATGCAGGGTCCAGGAAGACCAGATATAATGAATGCAGGGTCCGGAGAGACCGGATATAGTGAATGCAGGATCCGGGGAGACCGGATATAGCGAATGCAGGTTTCGGGGAGACCGGATATAGTGAATGCAGGGTCCGGGGAAACCAGATATAGTGAATGCAGGGTCCGGGGAGGCTTGATATAGTGAATGCAGGGTCCGGGGAGACCAGATATAGTGAATGCAGGGTCCGGGGAGAGCGGATATAGTGAATGCGGGGTCCGGGGAGACCAGATATAGTGAATGCGGGGTCCGGGGAGACCGGATATAGTGAATGCAGGGTCCTGGGAGACCGGATATAGTGAATACAGGGTCCGGGGAGACAGGATATAGTGAATGCGGGGTCCGGGGAGACAGGATATAGTAAATACAGGGTCCGGAGAGACCGGATATAGTGAATGCAGGGTCCGGGGAGATCGGATATAGTGAATGCAGGGTCCGGGGAGGCAGGATATAGTGAATGCAGGGTCCGGGGAGGCCAGATATAGTGAATGCGGGGCCCGGGGAGGCCAGATATAGTGAATGTGGGGTCCGGGGAGACCGGATATAGTGAATGCAGGGTCCGGAGAGACCGGATATAGTGAATGCAGGGTCCGGGGAGACCAGATATAGTGAATGCAGGGTCCGGGGAGGCTGGATATAGTGCCTGCAGGTCCGGGGAGACAAATATAGTGAATGTGGGGTCCAGGGCTTTAGTAACACTTTAATGCATTTCCCAAATTAAAGTAATAAAGTTTTTTTCACCACTTGCTTCCCAAACTTCCCAAACCCCCATGTCCCCAAATTCTTCTTTCTTCACTCCCTGCTCTCACTGGAGACTCTTGAGAGAATTGGCAGCCACTGGCTGCTGCTGCTGCTGTCAATCAAATCCTGTGAGGGGGGGAGCAGGGGGTGGGGTGCTGTGTGTGTCTATAGATGCGCACAGCCCGGCTTGGGACTGGACCTGAACATCTGTTCCCTTGCCATATAGCTTGCTATAGTAGCACACACAGAAGAGAACGGGCAGATAACGCCAGTGGGGGACCCCAGAAGAGGAGGTTCAGGGCCGCTCTGTGCAATACCATTTCACAGAGCAGGTAAGTTTGGCGTATTTATTATTTTAATTTTTTATCTAATCTATAGATTTTTTAAATCTATCTATCTCCCCTATCTCTTCCCTCGCCTCTCCCTTTCCCTCCTCCCGTCCCCTCTCTCGCCTCACCCTGCACCCATCTACCTCTCTTACCTCTCTCCCCTCACCCTCTACCGCTCCTATCTCTCTTGCCTCACCCCCCCCTCCAACACCTCTCCCCTTGCCCCTCTACTTCTCTCTCCCCCATTGCCTGTCTCTATCACATACCTGAACCACTACATATATACTGCATTTATTTATTTATTTCCTGTAGTGAACTGACTTTAATGCCGCTTTATGCGGTATTTACCAAACGTTTTTGCTTTTTGAATTAAATACCGCATAAAGGGATAGTGATTTGATACTTTCAGCATTACATGGGATATTTGGGGAAAAATGTGTCAGATCACTTAAATACTGCATGCGCTCTGCCTTAGGGAATGGAGCCCGATGTCACTTGTCATTTTTGTTGCTGGAAATAAGAAATTTGTGCTGGTGTTCTTTCTAGTGCAACATTTAGCCATTTGGAGGCTAATTGTGCCCTCGTGTGGTCATAATGTGTTACAGGAACTTCCAACATAGAACATGTGTTAGATGTGACATGTGATAGATATATATATACACTTAATATGTATATATATATCTATCATGTGACGTCATCACGTATGTTTTTATTCCAAAGTTCGAATTCTTGATGCCGATTGGTGACTATACTGAAATGTTTTAAGATATTTATGCTTGTTAAGTGCGGCACCTGCTTATTAAATGTGTTGTATACTATCTACACTATGAGAAGTGTATTTTTTTGTTTCCATGTAACTTTATATACACAGGGTATATATACACATTTTATTGTTTGTTTTTATTACAATGAACAAGAAAAAAAAAAAAAGTGTGTGTGTGTGTGTGTGTATATATATATATATATATATATGCACATGCGTACCTCAGTTTACGAACGCCTCGGTTAACATAATTTTCAGTTTATGAATGAAAATCCATTGAAAATAACGCCTCCGTTTACAAATTTTTTTCGCAATACGAACGGATTAATTGGTTTTCAATGCATTTATGAATTGTTTTTTTTTAATCATGTCCCTGTACAGTACTATGCCTTTTAAAGTGCACTTTATAAACTTTTTTTTTTTACTTCTGACCTCCGGAAAGGATTAATTGGTTTTCAGTGCATTTACACATTTTTTTAATCATGTCCCTTTATGCCTTTAAAGTGCACTTTATAAAGAGTTTTGAACAGATAAAACTTTTTTTGACTTTTTTCTGACCTCCGGAACGGATTCATTGGTTTTCAGTGCATTTACAAATTAATTTTTAATCATGTCCCTGTACAGTATTTATGACTTTAAAGTGCACTTTATAAAGAGTTTTCAACAGACAAAATACATTTTTTTTACTTTTTTCTGACCTCCAGAACGGATTAATTGGTTTTCAATGCATTCATATTGGAGACTGCGTTTCGGTTTATAAATTTTTTGCACTATGAAAAGTCCTGCAGAACTAATTAAATTCGTAAACCAAGGTACGCCTGTGTATATATAATTACATTTTTTAAAGTCAAGTAGGTAGGAAATCTTGGATATTGAAGTCTAATGCATATACCTGTAGTCTTTTACCCAGCCAGCAGGTGGCACATTAGTCTCCTTTTTACATCAATAACATGGCTACTATGCTGAACATCACATTGGGGACCTTTTTTGGTACAATAATATTTATTTTTGCCGCAAAAGTATAGTGTACAGTAGATCACCCACGCAGGGAGAATACAACAAAAATTGAGTTAAGCGAGCATGAGCGAGATGATATGCAACAAATCATTTACTTTAAAACAAAGTCATCAGTCCATACGTGTTCCCTGGGACCTAGGGTCCATGGGGTATACCGTCAGTGACATTTTCTGTATCAGCTCAGTAGGAGGTTTCTGTAAGAAAAGTTCAGTGTGAGCTAATACAAGAAAACCATTGCATGCGCATGTTCGCCGCGGTGAAGTGAGATGGAAGTTCGGCCCCCTCCTTGCTCCCGCAGCCTCCTGGGAACTGTCACAGGTCCCTGGAGACTGCCGGACCACTCAGGAGGTGCGGCGCAACTCGCACATACGCAGTGGGCACCAGGCCGTGAAGCTGTAGTAGAGATGCCGGTCCACAGTTGTATGTCAGGTGGCAGGGCCCACAACATCAGCCCTCGTGCCACTCTGTGTCCTCACATCTCCTGTCACCACTACCAGGGGTGTTGGACAATAGGTGCAAGAGAGGCCCCTCTTTAGCTCAATATTCACCAGCTTCAATCAGACAAAGGGAACCACAAAGCAAGCTGTGGCTAACACTCTGAGAATCCTTAGTCTTGTATTCCATGTGTGTATCCAAAACAGAGTTTGTAATTATCTTGGGGAAAAAAAAGACAGATATTAAACAATACTTGAAAATGTATAAACATATAAAAAGTAAATTAAAACTAAACCTAAACCTATGAAGTTTTATGTTAAAACCTAACTCTAGTTAATATTTTAAAAGCTCTACCAGGTGTTGTTGAAAAATCAAAATTGGCAAGGGTTCAGGTCCCGACAATGACAGCAGTGACATTGGAGTTGTTTTTGGGTTCTAGGTTCACCCCGACAATGAGGAATGGACGTGCTTTGAGCAGACGGCCTCTCTGGACATCAAGTCTTTCTTTGGCTTTGAGAGCACGGTGGAAAAGATCGCCATGAAGCAATACACCGCCAACATCAAGCGGGTGAGTCCTCCCAAATAAATGCTTTTCGTTCTTTTTATAAAGGTGTGCTCCATTCAATATTGAACCTAAAGCTTTACATTGGATACTGGGAGGACAGGCTACCCACAGAGGGGCTTTCATTCATACATTGCTCTGGAGCGCCAGTGTACGCTACCTGGTTTTATTTTTTCAGTACCCCGGTGATCTGGGAACCCCTGCTTTTGTTTAATAGGAAACATGTCCACTGCAGGTTTCTTCTGCTTCTCACATACTGAAAGCCAAATGTGTCAAAAAGTCAGTAGTAATTTAATTCTCACAAACCTGCTTCTGAAATCTGGTTATGTAAGTGGTGTAAGTACTTGAATTCTCTTAGTATCAGCCTTTGCACACCCTGTATAGCAGAGCTCAGATAGGGAGAGGTAAAAGCAGCATGAGGAGCATATTGACATGAGGAGAGAGCAGAGTGGTTGGGAGATGAGTTCATCTGTGTGCTGCTTCTTCTTTCACTGTCCAGTCACAGGGTGGGGGTGCTACTTGACTGCAGCAAAGAAAGATTAGGTCTCCTGCCCTGACAAATGAGGCTGTGTGAAAATGCGCTTAACATGCAAATAACCGCTGGGTGCGGTGAGGATCAGCCTCGTGGGTGTGTTGACACACACCATCAGTACTCGCCGTATCGATGAACAGATGCGTGGTGACGTCACTGCCCCTCCCCAACGCGTTGCGCCACAGGGGAAACGTAAATACATACATCCCCCAGATGAAGCTACGTTAACCCAGCGGTTATTTGCATGTTAAGCGCATTTTAACTTGATTAATGTGAGTGCATTATGGATGCACAATAAAGGCTTTTCACATCTTGGATAAGGCACCATATATCCTTTCCTTTCTTTTATGGTTCACACGAGGATACTGTACATAGAGAATTGGAGTGAGGAGAGGTTCAAGGAGGGAGAAATCCCTACATCCACACAGGCTCATAGAGAAGTTGCAGAATCACAGTTATACAACTACAGGTTGCTTGGAATGAGACTATATTGACATCTTATTCTCTGCTGAACTTATATTCACATTTTCTTGCACAATTGGACATATTTATTTATACATATATTAATTTTCTTCGTTTATATTGATTTAATATCACAATTGGACTTTTATATTTATATATGGAGATTCCATTTTTGGTCCTTCACTGTGTGATCACAATTTTACCTTTTATGGTGATGTCATTTATAAGTTGATATCTATATTTTCATATAACACATTATTGAGTTGGCATACTTAATATGCACTTTCAAAGTATAAGTTAATTTAATTGGAATATATTTAGCATTAGAGCGCTGCAACTAATTATTTATTATCTTCCATTTAGCACACATTATATGAGGGTGAGCAAGGGAGCCTGCGACCTAATACAATAATTGATTAAATTGTTGACTCCAGTGGCTCACAAGTTAATTCATTTATTAATGAGATCTCTTTGCCATAACCCCTAGTGAATTGATATGTTGAAATATTAGTCTGTCTTTGGCTGCCTTGATATCATATGTTGGCTACACTTCAACAACTGTTTTTATGGTTTTCTCCGCCCCTGTGACATTAGATGCTCTCATTTGCAGGGAAAAGAGGTCATTGAATTCTACTTGAATGAGTTGATATCTCAGGGAATCACTCACATCCCACGATGGACCCCTGGCGGAACAGAGGGATATAACCCCATTTCTGGGAGCATCATCAGAGGACACCTCTACAACATTGATGGTTCCAGAGCTGACCAGCAGGAGATATCTATCTTGGGACTGGTCAGAGGAGAGCCAGGAGGACACAACCAGACTTCTGAACCAGATGGTAAGTCAAGGAAGTAAAGATTTTAGGTTTAGATCCCATGCTATCTACATGGAAAGGTCTCTTGCGACACCGCAACATTTTTTTTGTCACAGACCCTTGGAGTAGACCTATACTACATTTTAAACCTGTGAAGGTCTTATTTAACCACTTCAAGTCCGGACACTTTCACCCCCTTCCAGTCCAGGACAATTTTCAGCTTTCAGTGCTATCACACTTTGAATGACAATTGCGCGGTCATGCAACACTGTACCCATATGAATTTTTTTTCAGACCGATAAAACTTTATTTTGGTGGTATTTTAATTTTTTTGGAATTTTGAAAAAAAGTGTTTTTCTTATAAAATTTTGCAAATAAATAATATTTCTTCATAAATCTTGGCCAAAATGTATTCAATTATCTTTTTAGTAAAAAAAAAACTGCCCAAATTAGTTTATAACCAAAAATTATAATTTTTCTAAATTTATTTTTACATTTTTATTTTATTTTTTTATATTTTTATTTATGTTTTTTTTTACATACCGTCCCCCTAGCAGTACAGTGTCACCATAGTGACACTACTACTTGTGGGGGGTGATGAAGATTTTTTTTTTTTTTACACTGATTGCTTTTACACCCATAAAGGCTGTAAAAGCAATCATTTTTCCTTCTTTCTGGCTGCAATACTGTGAGAGCTGTGATTGGTCACAGCTTGTCACATGGCACAAGGCTGTTGTGAATAGCCTTGTACCATGTGACCTCTGTGATCATTCACAAATTTCACACGTAGTAAGCAATGTCAGAAGTGACATCTTGCTTACTACTCTTCATGTGATTGGCCAATCAGTGATAACATGTTCGGGACCTCACACAGAGGTCCTGTAGAACGATCTGTGTCCTGCTGTGTCCTCTGGACACAGCGGGCACTGGATCGCGGTGCTGCACACTTCCAGGGAGTGCGCACAAGCAGGGAGAGGGGAGGACGTTTACAAACAGCCACCCGCCCCTGCACTGCTCCCGTCCGGCCGTTTATATACATGGGCCGGACGGGAAGTGGTTAAGAGCCAACACTACAAGAAGCATGATATTATCTTTATTACACAGTAAAATGTATTTTGTGCCCCTCACTGAATTAGTTTCACTTTCTCATTGGGTCTTGACTTTTCACAACGTCAGCTCATCAGATAAATTCTGTCATCTAGAATCCTGCAGTCCAAAGATAGCACCCTTTCCAGCTACTGGTGGGAAATTCCAGTTCTAAAAATACATTTAAACCTAGTTAAAAATGGCACAGAAGAGGCAGACATCTGGAGGTCTATGTGTTTAGGCAGTACTTTTATTTTTAAAAGTTTAAAATGCTGTACGGGTTCACGTTAAGCCCCCAGTCCTCTCAAACGATCACCCACATCTGTGCTCTAGGACATGCCATTTTACTAAGTGGGATATTTTTTGTGTGTTGATATTTATTAGGTATTAAATTGGAAGCTGAGTACATAGAGCGATATTTGGGACAGCTCACCCCAATGCAGGAAAGCACCTTAATCCACCTCCGGCAGTGGCTGCAGGAAACGCACAAGGGCAAGGTAAGAACGTGCAGTATCGTTTATCGCTCGGCTGTTTCTGTTCTGCAAATTTTATCTTGAATTTTTAGCCATGAACATGTTTTGAGGGAGCAATCATGACACATTACCTGCCACTTTTTATAGATCTTTGGGGTTCCCACAGTAAGATCTCCTGACTGGAGTTCTTGACTCCATGCCTTCAAGCCACTACTATTGCTCCTCCAGTCATATATTCTTTGTAAAATTCTCTATAGTCCATGATTGGCCTGGACCAGGGCTTCTCCACCAAGGTTCCGTGGAACCCTAGGGTTTCTCCAGAGGTTGCTAGGGGTTTCTTGAGCAATGAGATATTTCTGCCTCTCAGATAAGTTCCCACTGACACCATTGATCTTTTTAGCTATCTGTAGCAGGAGAATTCTTCCCAATGGCCAAAAGTGTGAGGAGCATTATTCCCACTGACCACCACACTGATGTATGAAGAGCTGTAGATGTAGTCATTTTTAGCAGGGGTTCCCTGAGATTGGAGATTTATTTCAAGCGCTCTTCTGTGTTGAAAAGGTTATGAAAGGCTGGTCTAGCTTTGAGAATCTTCCAGATATCTACAAAGTCAGGGAGTGATGCTTCCCACCAACATCTTCCCAAAGCTTAAAGTAATACTGAAGTCTTTTTTATCTTACAAATAACAAACTTGTCTATACTTACCTGCTTTGTGCAGTGGGTTTCACAGTAGCCTAGATCCTCCTCTTCTCGGGTCCCCTGCCAGTGCTCCTAGCCCCTCCCTCCTGTCGGGTGCCCCCATAGCAAACAACTTGCTATGGAGGCACCCAAGCAGGCATGCTCCTGAGCATGTCCATTCACACACAGCTGTGGCTCGGCCCCACCCCCTCCATCTCCGGATTGGCTCACTGGCTGTGATAGCAGCAGGAGCCAATGACTGCTGCTTCGGCTAATCAGAAGTGAGAGTCCTCGGAGAACCAAGGCTCTCATGGACATGGTTGCATCAAGAGGGGGCTCAGGTAAGTTTTGGGGGGTGGGGAGTGCTGGGGGTGCTGCTACACACAGAAGGTTTTTTTATGCATGAGACTTTAGAACCACTTTAAATCGATTCTGTTCCTGAATGTTGTGATTCCACCTGTTGGCCTCTACATCAGTAGTGTGCCTCTGGGCAATGCATGCAACCAGGGTATTTCTGTCAACTAGTATAACTTTGCAACAATGGAGTCAAAAGCAGCCAGACTGATAAGTATTATATATATCTTTTTTTTAGGCTTTTTGTTTTTGTTTTTGTTTTGTTTTTACACAGCAGCATCTTTTAAATATACATTTGGTGGCTCTGCCCTTAAATTAATATTGGTACTGGTAAATGCTGAACACTGAAGTGCTTTCATCTTTTTATGATGTCCCAAATTCTGCATCCATGGTGGTGTTACCCTTACAGTGACCACAAACTTTAGAGTCATTTATTTTGGCCAACTTGGGTGACATTTACTAAAACTGGAGCACTCAGAATCTGGTGCAGCTGTGCATGGTAGCCAATCAGCTCTCCAGTTTTCTTTTTCATATGTTTTCATGTTTATGTTCTGGAATGTGGATTGAACTGCAAACATCTCCTGACAAATGATCCTGAACACACACAAATCTAGTAGGGTCACTTCCTCTATTCTAAAGAACTGTGACTATTGGCCTGTCCAAAGCGATTCTGACAAACCAACGACTTGCCTTGAGGCTAATTAAGTGAACCCTACCTTGATATTTATTTGACAAATCATGAATTTGGTATGATGATGAAGTATAGCTGTTTTCTGAGCTCTGCTGATGGCCAGTCATTGATGAGCCATGGGTGCCCCATGACCTACGCTGATGCATCCAGCCCCATGACCTACGTTGATGCATCCAGACCTCGTATACTGAACTATGGTCAAGTCCTTAACCATTCTGAATAACTATGGCTATCACCCGTCACAAAATTATTTTGACAAACCAAGAATTTCCCCTGAGCTATTTTGGTAAATGAAATACTTTGACTTTTTTAACAAACCATGGACCTACCCCTACTTATTTTGATAAAGCACATCCATGCTGAATGCCACTACCTGATGACCCAATGGAACCGCATAACTTCTATTGAGAGACGTCCGAAGCTCTAGGGCATATCCCTTGAACTATGGTATTGTCCTAATTCTTTTTGCCTATTTTGCTCAATCATGAATCCATCCTGACTGCATTTGTGTACACTGGCTGGATTGCAGCTCAGATGCTTCTGAGATCCTTCTGAGTTGATTTTGCCCTGGCTTGTATTGAATAAAAAAGCCTTAAAATGCCAGTGTATACAACCCCTTAGCCCTCATGCACACTGGACGTTTTGATAACGTTGGTAACGTTAGCTGTGTAAAGTCACGTTAAAAACGTGAGTTATTCAGGTTTTTTTAGCGTTTTGCCTCGATTAGCAGTTTTCCCACGTTTTTCCGCGTTTGTGTTTTTTAGGGTTTTTTTTAACCAAAAAAAATAATTTTTTTGGTAAAAAAAAATCCAAAAACCGCCGGATTGCTGCATTTTACCATGTTTTGCCAGGTTTTTCTGCGTTTTTCAGCATTAGAGCGTTTTTACAGCTAAAAAACTCCTCTAGAAACCCACTAGTCCTGGGTTTTTTTTCCAGCCAAAAAACGTCCTTGCCAAAAAACATTGATTCCAGTCTATGTGTGTATGGACACATCGGATAACATGCTGGGGGGGTTTACTGGCTGTAGATAAAAATGTCAAAAGCTAAATACAGCCGCTGTAAAAAACGTCAAGTGCGCATGAGGACGTACTGTATTCTGATGAACCTCCAATGTGTCCCACCTGGTGCACTTGGTGAATCAGGGATACATCCTGGTGTTAATGAACTGTGATTGCAATGTACCTTATGGCCATAAACTCACCTTGATTTGTTCTGATCATCATGGGTCCAACTTGTCTTATTTTGGGGCTCCCTAATGGTGTCCTAACCTGGTCTGATGACCTGCAGCAATGTACTGATATACAGTCTCTATGTATTCCACTTTCCTGATTGATGGAAGATTACCAACTTATTTTCAAGTATTTTCATCACTATCCCTTCTTTTTGCGTAGATACCCAAAGATGAGCACATTTTGCGCTTCCTCCGTGCTCGAGACTTCAACTTTGAGAAAGCTCGGGAGATGCTCTGCCAGTCTCTGTCCTGGCGCAAGCAATACCAAGTGGATTATATCCTACAGACATGGCATCCACCACCCATCCTCGAGGAGTACTATGCCGGGGGATGGCATTATCACGATAAAGGTCAGTTCCTTGTGTGCTACAGAAGGCAACATCCTTAACTCAAAAACATAGAGGGTCAACTAAAGTAACATTTAAGTTTTTTTTTTTCTTGTGGGGACCATTGTGTAGAGTTACCCAATGACCTCTTCCAATTCTGAGACTCCAGTAGGGACAATTCCTTGCAATAGTTTGTGTTTTCCGTTAAAGGTAACTTGACCTTAAAAGCAAAAGTATAGGCAGATATACCATCCCCCCATTTAACCCAATTATGTTTAATTAAAACATCATCAGAAGTATTCAGAATTATTTTTAATAGTACCCGTAAGTCTGTCTTTTTATTAGCCTCCTGTATTTACCTGCCCTTCTTGATTTGGAATGGAGGAGGATGATACAGCACTGTTAGCCAATTAGTCTATACTACATTACACAAGATACTGGCTGATCGGGGGGGAACAGTGTTGACTTCATGATACTGAATATGAAGCTGAATCCCCATGGTCCTCCCATGTTATCCTCATCGTATCTGTTTGTATTTCAGATGGCCGCCCCCTATACATCCTGCGCTTAGGACAAGTGGATACTAAAGGACTACTGAAAGCTGTGGGAGAAGAGGCCATCTTGCGTCATGTAAGTATTTGACACTATGAAATCACATCCTCGTTAATAAAGCAAGATTTTGTGACAAATAGTTTTTGGGTCAAATTGGAGAGGAAGACCTTTACTGTACTTGTAAACCTAATAAAAATTAAAGTATTACCAAATTTTTAGTTTTGGACAGAGCAGGAATGGTTAGAACCAGTGGCGGACTGACCATTTTTGAAAATCGGGCACTGCCCGAGGGCCCGGGGTCAGTAGGGGGCCCCATGAGATGCCCCTGGTACCTTTTTCATAGGCTTTTTTGAGTTTGGGCAAGGACACAGGGGCCCCATGATCCCCTATTGCCCGGGGGCCCCATGAGTTGTCAGTCCGCCCCTGGTTAGAACCCCTGCCTTTTTTTTTTTCATTGCTGTCCCTGTTGTGGTCGTTTCCCTTCTTGGAGACATGACAGACAATGAGAAACCTCTCCAATGCAGGTGGTGATGGGATGCATTTTTAAGCCTAGTACGTACAATCAGAAAATCGTGCGAAAAATACCGCTTTTGAAGCGACCGTATGATAATCTGATTGTTAGTCCACAGCTTTCGTCTGAAATAGTTTGAAGGGACAAGCACGAAAATGTGTTTTGTACAATACCAAGTCGTACGATTTATGTTTAATCAGAACAGTTTTCGTCCGAAAATACAATACAAATACAATACATATACATAACATCACTTTCGAATTTTTATTCTGTCGGGCAAGAATTTTCGTAACTTTAGTAAACGCTTCACTTTCGATATGAGATTAGCATGCAAAAAAAATGGACGATCATTTGTCTGATATTCTCATCGTTTGTACGGGGCTTTAGACAGTTGTCACCAGAGCAGGTGTCTCCATTAGAAGAATTACCTTCCTCTCTTGTTTCGGTGACAACTGTAAAACTTTGGACTTCTCACCAATTGGTGGAGAACGGTCAATAGAGGGGGTCATCACCAGGGAGAAGTCCTTTGGCACCTAAGGGAAAAAAGTTTTTTTTTGCACCCCCTACTGCTGAATCACGCAAGCTGGCCTATTCTTTTGCTTACTTCTCAGCCTGGGGCCGGACATTGGCAATATCCGCAGTGGGGACACCACAGCAATAAAAACCTGACAGGGGTCGTCACCCTTCCAGAATGGAATTTTGACTTTTTTTATTTTCACATTTTTTTGTGGTTTAAGGCATAGATGGGACTCTTGGTAGTCGTCATGGACATTGTCCAAGCATTTTGGTTAAACTGGCCTTTAAACTATTTTTAAAGCAAAAATCTATATTTAAGATATTTTGTGCCCTTTGACAGGTCCTCTCCATCAGTGAGGAAGGTCAGAGGAGATGTGAGGAAAATACTCATCTGTTCGGCTCACCAATCAGGTCAGTGAACAGCATTAGGTGTAATAGCACCTCCTTGCTTTTGCTTATTGTGTTTCATAAGTTATAAAGATCATTATTTTCAGCAATGCAGCCAAACAGAGCTGAAATTAATATGGCTGAAAATAATCTTTGCTTTTGCAATGGTTATTTTCATCCGTGTTGATTTTTGGTTAACCGCTTCCCAACCGCCCTATAGCAGAAATACTGTAACATGTTGGCACGGGTGAGCAAAATCACGTGTATATATATATATATATATATATATATTGGGTGCGCACACGCCCATGCTGCCATTCATGTCCGCGGCTGTCAAACACCGGGCCCCGGCTGGTAATTACTCGCCAGCGCCTGGTGATTTCCGACGATCACCGATGGAGAGGAGGACTGTTTTGTTTACTAACAGTCATCCTCCCTGTCAGCTTGGGCACAGCCATCCAGAGCAGTGGGATTACAGTGAAACACACCCACCCTGCCCCCTAGTAAAATACTGCCTGCACACAGTTAACCCTTTGATCGATCCACATGTTAACCCCTTCCTGCCCAGTGCCATTAGTACAGTGTCAATAACCCCCCCCTTCCTATTTAGCAAAAGAATCCCGGAAGCATTACTCCCCCTGCTTCCTTCTTCAATCCCAGCCACTGCTTGTGTTTCATGGTGCCCAGGCTATTCCATCCACTTCCTGCAAGCCCAGGGAGTCAAGGACACACCCCATGGGGAAGTGTCCTCAGGCTGTACATGACTCGCAGGAAAATAATGCAGAAAACAGGACCCTTGTCACTATAAAGTCCCGTTCATCATATGGGACCACCCACCACAGCCTGAGGACGGGAACTCATGTGACCGAAGAGAGCACCATAAAAGGTGTGTATGCAGAAAATATTCATAAAAAGAAGAGCTTCAAAAGGTAGAAGGTGCTCTGTACAACCCGAAATTTGGCTTTAAGCTTTTCCCAAAAGGAAATCTCATTTTTGGCCTTCTATGATATTGTGCTACAAAGGTTCACAGAGCCATATAAAGGTTAATAAACATGTCTGCACGTCTCCCCACAGATCCTGGACTTGCCTTGTAGACCTGGAAGGGCTAAATATGAGACACCTCTGGAGGCCTGGTGTGAAGGCCTTGCTCAGGATAATAGAGGTTGTTGAGGCCAATTACCCAGAAACACTAGGAAGACTTTTGATTGTACGGGCTCCGCGAGTCTTTCCAGTTCTGTGGACCCTGGTGAGTGGAGGAAAGGGTGTTCTATAATTTACCACTTTGCTTTAAGTGTATCTCTAGCCAACATTTTACATTTGGTTTGGATTGGCATATGATTAGAACCTCGGTTGAGTTTTTTGGGGAGAGTTCTCCTTGATTCGTAACAAGAAGTAAGAGGAAATTTCCCCAAAGTGAGAGGAAAGCTGCAACCAAAACATGTGTCTCCATTGGAAGATTTCCTCTTAATTCCTGCTTCAATGACAACTGAAGAAACAACCTTCTAGATTCTCCATCACTAATTACCCGATACAGTCCACAAAGAGAACATGCTTCACCACAGATTTCCTAGGAGACTGGGAACTGGTGCTCTGGCCCAAGTGCCTTTGAAATGTAGCAATAATCCTCTGATACAATGAAGCCGGCTACTCAGTGACATCCATTGCAACAATTCTTTACTACTAACGTGTTTCGGCCAATGCCTTTCTCATAGCATTTTGTACTTATGAGTAAGGTCTTGGCCGAAACGTGTTAGCATGTTATTACTGTATCCTGCTATGTAGCTGATAAAGAATTGTTCCAATGGATGCCACCAACTATCTGACTTGGTGACTTGGTCATTGTGCCCGAAGACTTATGATCAGCAGCTGAAACACAACCAGCAATGAAAACCTAGTGAAGAAGGATTGATGATGGCACTGGATCCCAGAGTTATTAAGTAATAGCTCCCACAAATTTGCGTGGAATTAAATTTCTTATGGTGTGATAGGCATTTGGGGGGGCAGCTCATGTGTACTAAAGATTCTGCAAGAACATTTTATATCAGGGACGTAACTACAAATCATGTCCCCCCATAGCAAAATTTGATGGGTGTCCCCCACCGACCTATTTCTGTTGGCAGTGTCAACTGGTCTTAAACCAAAGTATCTAAATCACTAAATCAAGAACAGGTAGCAGGACAGCTACACTAATTTGCCAAACGTATTGGGCCAGCCCTCCAAATCATTGGATTCAGGTGTTCCAATCCCCTCCATGGCCACAGGTATATAAAATCAAGCACCTAGACATGCAGACTGCTTCTACAAACATTTGTGAAAGAATGGGTCGTTCTCAGGAGCTCAGTGAATTCCAGCATGGAACCGTGATAGGTGGCCACCTATACAATTTCTTTGATGCTAAATATTCCACAGTTAACTGTTAGTGGTATTATAACAAAGTGGAAGCAACTGGGAACAGCAACTCAGCCACCAAGTGGTAGGCCACGTAATATGACAGAGCGGGGTCAGCACATGCTGAAGCGCACAGTGCGCAGAAGTCGCCAACTGTCTGCAGAGTCAATAGCTAAAGACCTCCAAACTTGGTGTGGCCTTCAGATTAGCACAACAACAGTGTGTAGAGAGCTTCATGGAATGGGTTTCCATGGCCGAGCAGCTGCATCCAAAACTTATATCACCAAGGGCAATGCAAAGCATTGGATGCCGTGGTGTAAAGCACGCTGCCACTGGACTCTAGAGCAGTGGAGACGTGTTTTCTGGAGTGACCAATCACTCTTCTATGTGGCAATCCGATGCACATGTTTGGGTTTGGCGGTTGCCAGGAGAATGGTACTTGCCTGACTGCATGGTGCCAAGTGTAAAGTTTGGTGGAGGGGGGATTATGGTGGGGGGTTGTTTTTCAGGGGTTGGGCTTGGCCCCCTAGTTCCAGTGAAGGGAACTCTTAAGGCATCAGCATACCAAGACATTTTGGACAATTTCATGCTCCTAACTTTGTGGGAAGAGTTTGGGGATGGCCCCTTCCTGTTCCAACATGACTGCACACCAGTGCACAAAGCAAGGTCCATAAAGACATGGATGAGTTTGGGATGGAGGAACGTGACTGTCCTGCACAGAGTCCTGACCTCAACCCCATAGAACCCCTTTGGGATGAATTAGAGCGCAGACTGCGAGCCAGGCCTCCTCCCCCGACATCAGTGCCTGACCTCACAAATGTGCTTCTGGAAGAATGGTCCAACCTTCCCATAGACACCCTCCTAAACCTTGTGGACGGCCTTCCCAGAAGAGTTGAAGCTGTTATAGATGCAAAGGGCGGGGCCAACTCTATATTGAACCCTACGGACTAAGACTGGGATGCCATTAAAGTTCATGTGCGTGGAAAGGCCGGCCGACCAATACTGCTGACAATATAGTGTATCATCAGTGTCACTACAAGGGATCAGTGCTGTGGATACAAGTTGTCAGGGAAGAGTAACAGAGCAGGGAATAACTTTACCCTTAGTAGTAGCAGTATTACCCATCAGGATTTTTTTCTATATGATTACATTATTATTAGTGCTCCCGCACACAACTGCTCTAATACCCTAAAATAAACTTCTGTAAACTCGGGCTTTGTTGTAGAACTACATACAGGGTAAATTTCAGACTATTTGGAGTAGAAGCTGTAAAGGGCAATAAAGGGCTAAGCAAATTCTCCTAACTGCAGATATAAGACAAAGGGGGGGGGGTCTGAGACTAGCATTGGTCATTGGTCCTGATGACTCTTAGGCAGGCCATATATGGGTCGAAAATCGGCCGAAAATTCGTCCAAATGAATAATCTGACGATTTCGGTGGGTGAATTTGTCGGCCGTTTTTCGTGATTTTGACACATTTTTTTAATCGGCAATGTTGGGCAAATCGGCCGATCTTTTTACCGATTTAAAAAAAATGTGCATGAGCCATGACCTGCAAGAAGAAGGAAAAGAAGAAGATGAAGAAAAAGAACATCTGTATCTATTTGTATCCATTTTGGATTCAGATGTTTCTATTCGGATACAAATAGATACAATGTTGCAACCACAATACTTTTAAATGTCAAAAATAATAGCGGAGTGTCCCTGCAGAGAGCTCCGCTATTATATTTGACATTTAAAAGTCTTGCGGTTGCAACATTGTTTCTATTTGTATCCGAATAGAAACATCTGTATCCGAAATAGATACAAATAGATACAATGTTGCAACTTTTCTATACTTTTAAATGTCAAGTATAATAGCGGAGCTCTCTGCAGGGACACCGCTATTATATTTGCCGGCCGTAGACAGAACGAAGATCAGCCGATTTTTTTTTACCAATGGTGGTAACGTCGGCCGATTGAACGACTGATTTTTCGTTTTTTTGTTTTTTTTTTAAATGTTCGGTTTTTGCCCCATCTATGGCCTGCATTAGACTGCAGCCTGTGCCTCAACTTCCTACCTTACAGGGTCCCCTCCCACCTCTAGACCCCATAGCAGGCTGTTGTTACACCATTGTTCAAGATTGTTAGAGACAAAAATTGGAGCACCCTACCCAAACTGAGAGTCCAAATATAAAGCTTTATTTCAATAAAACAGATCAGTATGTTCCACAAATATGTCCCAGCATGTTTTGGGGGTTTGAAAGTTGTCCCCTTTACTGGGGGTTGGAATATATAGATGAAAATGTGGTAGATTAGACTCCGGCAATATGCAGTGGAGTAAATTAAATAGATTCCACGGAGTGTCTTTGCATGTTCCTCAGCAGCTGATTCTGTTAGTAACCAAACCTTCCAAAGATCCTAATATTTCCATATTCATTTAAAAAGAAACACTTTGGCTAGATATACCTTAATAATTTATTAAATATTTATAACTGTTGCCATCAAATGGTTCCTGAGTCTACATTGTCTCCTAGGTCAGCCCATTCATCAACGAGAACTCCAGAAAAAAATTCCTTATCTACAGCGGCAACAACTATCAAGGTCCAGGGGGAATCGCCGACTATGTGGACAAAGAGATCATCCCAGATTTTCTGGGAGGAGAGTGTGTGGTAGGAATCTGCAAACTGTTTGATTTTTAATAAGTCTTATCACTATGAGGATATAACCAGAAAAAAAAAGAGTATTGCCTACACCCTGCCTCTAGTTTTTCGCAAACAAACGTCCATCTCTCCGTAATAATGCTTTTGAATTTGGGGTCCGCATGGCTGTAGCAATCACTGACATGCAGAAAAATTCAAAAAAGCAACAAGTCTGGTTGATTTTTATGAGTTAAAAAAAAAAAATTGAAAAATGGGGAGCGTATTATTCAGTTTATGATACTTGGTGGAGCCATGCAGATTTACCTCCCTTGTCCCCATAACCTGTCCCATTCGTCTCCAAACCCTCCATCATAGATGCCATGGTTTCCATGAACTATACTGATGATAGCATACAAGGCTGACACAGCTCTATCCATTTGAGACATTCAGAGCTCATTCAGAACTCGTTGACAGGTGTATCTGACCTGTAAAGTCAAGGCACGTCATAAAAGAACAACTTGGTCAACACCGCGCTAAGTAACAGTCCGCAATAGGGAGTGTAGACATCCAATAGGCTGACGCGTTTCAAGGACTTGCCTCTTCTTCACGGCACTGAGGAAGAGGTAAGTCCTCGAAACGCGTCAGACTATTGGATTTTTACACTCCCTATTGCGGACTGTCACATAGCGCTGTGTTGACCAAGCTGTTCTTTTATGACGTTCCTTGAATTTATTGTCGTTTGTGAGTACAACACCTACTTTATTTCTTATTAAAAAGTTTTTATGGTCATGCACTAGGCCCGTGCGCCCTCTGTTTGTTCTTTCCTTAGTCAGTATATTTGGATTTCCCCGGTCTATTGAGGGCAGAAAGGAGTGCATGTTCCAGGACATTCTTAATGTGGTTGTAGCCTGCATTGAGTACATCCCCAAGCGCAGGAGCATTTGTGTTTGCTGGTTCTTTGTATCTGACCTGTAGTTGACTTTCTTTTCACCTGTGGTTGACCTCCTTCAAGCGGGTTTTGCTTTTCCATAGAGTTGCATGAGAATGCAAAAGCCCGCTTGAAGCAAACAAAACTCCATGAACATGGTCCCTAAATACGGATTGATAACACAAGTGTTGACTGTCTTGCAGTGTAACATTCCAGAAGGCGGACTAGTTCCCAAATCACTTTACCAGTCAGATGATGAAACAGAAACGTCCGATCATATTCGATTGTGGACGGAGACCATCTACCACCATGCCTATATCTACAAGGGAGCCTCACACGAGGTTAGTGATTGAAAGAACGTACTTAGCTGGGCTACAAACGCTCAACATAGAGAAAACATCAGGCAGTCACTCGGATGCAGCTTTCTTCTTCTCAACCCAATGGAAGAATGGGGAAAAAATGAAACTAAGCTGAAGTGTTTGAATAAAACACGATAAAGTGGTCACCATGCAATTGTGATACAAACAGCTAAGAATAAAATATTATCATAAAGCAGCACTAAATCCAAATAGAATACTATAAATCAATAAATACACTATTAACCACTTGCCATCCGCCTGCTGTTTATAAACGGCTGAACGGTGGCACTCCAGGGGCGGGTTGCCGTTCATAAACGGCACCCGCCTTTTCTAGCTGTGCGCACTCCCTGGGAGCGCGCAGCACCGCAATCCGGTGCCCGCTGTGTCCTCCGGACACAGTGAAACACCGATCGTCGGACGGGACCTCTGTACGAGGTCCCGATCACATGCAAAGTAGTAAGCAAGATGTCACTTGTGACATCATTGCTTACTACGTGTGAAATCTGTGAATGATCACAGAGATCACATGGTACATGGTTATTCACAACAGCCTTGTACCATGTGAAAAGGTGTGACCAATCACAGCTCACTCAGTAGTTCTCAATGGCTGCAAGAATGCAGGCAGAGAGAAAGAGAAATGATTGCTTTTACATTCTATATGGGTGTAAAAGCATTCGCTGTAAAAAAAAAAAATCATCACCCCCCCACAAGTAGTACAGTGTCACCATGGTGACACTGTACTGCTAGGGTGACAGTATGTAAAAAAAAAACCCCAAAAAAACTATAAAAAAATAAAATAAAAATGTAAAAAAAAGTTTAAAAATTGTAATTTTTGGTTATAAACTAATTTGGCTTATTTTTTTTTCTAAAAATATAACGGAATACATTTTGGTCAAGATTTATGATGAAAGATTATTTATTTGCAAAATTTTATAAGAAAAACACTTTTTTTCAAAATTTTTGGACTTTTTCATTTACATAGCAAAAAAAATTAAAATCCCAGCAGTGAATAAATACCACCAAAATAAAGGTTTATCTGTCTCAAAAAAATGGTAAAAAATTCATATGGGTACAGTATTGCATGACCGCGCAATTGTCATTCAAAGTGTGATAGCACTGAAAGCTGAAAATTGCCCTGGACAGGAAGGGGGTAAAAGTGTCCGGACAGGAAGTGGTTAAAGAATAACTATAATACACCATACAATCCATACACAAAGACAGTCAAACTAGTAATAGTCCGTGATGTACGATTATAAATCACAAGTGAAATAGATGTAAAATCAGGTGAAGTGTACATGTGTACCAAACAATGAAAATGGTGCATACCCACGAAGAATGTAAAAATCATATTTATTAAAATATCACTTAGGGACACCAAACAAGAATGCATATAAGCAAATGGACGCAATCGCAAAATAACAATATTTATTTCAGGTACTTATATAGCGCCATCAATTTACACAGCGCTTTACATATATATTGTACATTCACATCAGTCCCTAACCCTCAAGGGGTGTACAATCTAAGGTCCCTAACTCACATTCATACATACACATACTAGGGCCAATTTAGACAGGAGCCAATTAACCTACCAGCATGTCTTTGGAGTGTGGGAGGAAACCGGAGTACCCGGAGGAAACCCACGCAGGCACAGGGAGAACATGCAAACTCCAGGCAGGTGGTGCCATAGTTGGGATTTGAACCAACTAGCACTGCCCGGCGGAAGTGCTAACCACTTAGCCACTGTGCTGTCCTAATGTATAGTGAATTAAAAACAGGCTCCAAAGCCACATATAAACCAATAAAGTTGCTAGTAACATTTCCAGTGTAGCAGGTTGAATTGGCCATGCCGGGCTCCAAGCTCCAGCATGCGTGATGATGTCACATCTGCAAGATTGCTACAGTGTGTACTCTAGTCACTTTTTCCACTGGTGGACATAAGAGGTGCACATCCAGTCTAGTACACCTCTGCCAAGTTCTAATATCAGGAGCTCCATTTATTTCCACCCAGCCATAAATGTGTATGAGTACAGTTGTGTAACCCCCCCTCCCCGCCTTCTGAACTTCATTATTGTGTGTAGGACAATCTAAATCATACACATGACCAAGGTTTAGGATAGATACAGTCAATGTGAAACAATCAGGCCAGGACATTGTCTGCTCCTCACAGACAGCCTAAATATTGGCAATGAGGTCTAAAAAAGCTCAACATTACTCATACTTTTGTTTGTGGGCATAAAAAGCTGTGAAGACTCAGACATCTTCACGTTGTGCCTTTTTCCCGCAGATATCAGCAGAGATTCTGGAGGTGGAGTGTGTTATCACATGGGACTTTGACGTGCTCCGCGGAGATGTGGTGTTCAGCCTCTTCCACTCCAAGAGGGCACCAGTGACCCATCAGAAAGACTCCTCGGTCCCGTCCACCGTCAGCACCAGCAATAACATTCAGCTGATTGACAAGAATTGGGTGCTGGGGGTGGACTACAGCTGGGTTGAGGCTCCGCTCATCTGCAAAGAAGGAGAGAGCATCCAGGTATGTCACCTCCCAAAATGTCATGAGTGTTTTTGACATAATTGTGTAGGTTAGAAAGAGACACGTCCACCAAGCCTCAAACAAACTCAGACATTTTTGTCAATAGAAAGGCAAAACAAAATCCTTGGGAGAGCCCATATACTGGCAGTACATATCACCCTTCATTTGTAACTAATGTCTCCTTGCCTTTTGCAATGCCCCTGGAATAAAAATGTCCTTTTCTTAGTCAGAAAAAAAAAAATCTGGCAAATCTTTAAACTGGCTTCAGTTTTATATGTGTCCCCTTAGGTGTCGCTGAAGTTTTGGGTCCCCCTATAGTCCTGCACAGCCAGGCAACACGCATTTCCTTTATAACAAAATGATCGTGTAGGGAGGTTCTTACACAAAACGAGAGACCCCAAAAGGAGGCCAAGCGCGGATAGGGACAAAATATACAAGCTTTATTGAATGTACAAAAAATACAAAAGTGATGATAATGATCGTATCATAACGGAAATAACACCGTCACCCTCCACAGTAAAAAATGACAGCGCTGTCAAACCACGATTAAAATAAAGCCCGGGCTCACAGGTATGCAAACCACTCACACAATGGATCCCAAAAGTACATCTAAACCATGTGAGGCATCCAGGTGAGGTGGCGTGGTGGAAAGCCAACTCGTTGCAGCCCAGAGTCGGGGTGGACGTAGATCCGTAGATCCACCATTAGCCCACTGAAATCCACAAAGTATTCATGCATACTTTACCAGTTGTTGCAGCCTTGGGGGAGCCATTCATACATCTTTGAGGTCTTCTCTTCGTTGATATCCGGCATATTGTCTTCAGTTGCCATTGTGCTGTATTGCCACATTATCATCACTTTTATATTTTTTGTATATTTTGTCCATATCCGCACTTGGCTTCCTTTTGGGGTCCTTCTTTTTGTGTAAGAACCTCCCTACACGATCGTTTTGTTATACTAGATTTCTGGACCCTGAGGACACCACCTGATATTTATTATGATGAGTCGGTTGGACTATTTCTTACACTAGCAGTGGTTCCTGTTGCTGTTGTTTTTATTGGTTATGTCAACACGCATTTCCTTCGCTCAGACTTACATTAGGAGACAGTAACCAGTCCTTGAGCTTGTTTTTGAAGTTTTATTAGGGGATTTGAACTTGGATGGGGTAAGGAGCATATGGGATTCTCAAGGGTAATGGCAACAGAGGACAAACTCCTTAGCAACTATGTACAAGACTTTACAGCAAACAGTTTCTTCTGGAAGCCAGCATTTCCTACTGTACCATCCCAGATGAATCCTCTTCTTATCCAGCTATCTGAGGGAAATCCCTGAGCAGATGACCCAGTGCCTGCCACGTTAGATTAAGACAGTCCTGGGTAGGTGGTAATCTGGTTTCCCTCCAGAGTGCTCCTTCCCCTGTCTGGCCCAGGTGGTGCAGATTTACTCACTTGGTCCTTCTCTTGTGTTGCTGGTGGGTCAGTATCTGCTACTGGGACTTCTAGCTGGGCCACTCCTTCCTTGCCACACAAGTGGTCCTCTCTCAGTGGGCCGGTGAAGTCCCAAAGTTTCCTCCTTCTAAGGTTCCTGCATGGAGGTGAACCCGTTCCCATTTGGGCCCTCTCCCAGGGTCCTACTCTCCAGCCTCACTTCCTCTCCATCTTCCACCCAAACTCTCCTCCAACTCTCCTGCTGCTGAGCAGGCTCAGTTACTCTTAAAGGCTGTCTTGGCCCCTCGCCAAGCCTCCTGTTGGGGATTGGCCAGGATCCTCTAAGAGTACAGACCAGCCACTCCTCAACTTCGCCCACTGCTTCTAGATCTTTCTCCAAATTCCTAGAGCAGGGGGAAATTCCAGAGAGCTGGTCTGCAGAGCCTCTCAGCTCTGACCTGAATTTGACCCACCTGGCTATTACACCCGGGCTCCTACTCAGCCCTTCTAGGTAACAATTAGAGTATATCTCCCCCTAGCTGACTAGGAGGGTGCTACATACGGTTTAACCAGATAATCTTTAAGGCATTTTTAAATTCCAAACCTAAAGAAGCCCAGCTTTTTACCTAATGCCATATCATACTAATAGACATTACTAGAACTCTTAAATGATTAGAATTATTACTATACAGGATTTTCATAGTGTCAACAGTTTGCACAGCACTTAATTATTATTTCTGCTTAAGAATTATCTTTGCTGCCCCTATCCCAGAAGACTCAATTCCTCCATGTCTTGCCAGGGTTCTCATGTGACTCGCTGGCCCGGGTTTTACATCCTACAGTGGAAGATGCACAGCTCATCGTCTGGCACCAGCATTGCCCGAGTAGATGATGTGTTGGCCTCACTTCAGGTCTCCAGTAATAAGTGTAAAGTCTTGTATTACTTCGAGGTTCTGGCATCAGAGGACTTCAGGTAAGATGGTGTTCCATTTTAAAGGATAGCGGAACCTAAGTAAGAAGATGGCTTAAATCAAACTTAAGTCAAACCTAGGTTTGTCCATTTTAATGTCAGCCCTACCAGCAGAACATACCTTTCCTTTGCTCCTTGATTCACTGTTTAACTGCTGGGAGAGTGGATATAATTGGTTCTTTCAAGTATGGAAAGCATGCGACTCACTCTGTTGCTTGGTGATTAGTTCCACAGCCACCGGCACTCTGTGCTGTCACATGGGGGGGAGAGAGTCCTCACTCTTTTGTAAGCTCTAAGTCTTTATTTTGAGCTTGCTCAGTTGTATTTCACTCCTGCAGGTAAATGTTGCAGCAAAGATGCAAACGCAAGGTATGTAGTCCAGCCGGTAGGACATGCATTCAAATCGGTTGCCTGTCTTCAAATTTAATACTTGACAGAGTATCCAAGTGTTCCTCTGACCAGTCACTTTTTAGCAGAGATCAGAGGCAAAGAGACACCATGATTGTCTTAATTTTCTCTGATGTGTGAGGTTTAAAAGAAATCTATACCAAGCAACATAGGGAGCCTGTCATTGCTGGCTGACTTCCTTCCTTGCTGGCTGTGTTTTGGCTCAATACTTTGAGTCGCTGACGCTGAGCATGGGGATAGTGAATTTAGAGTAAAGTCAAAATTCCAAATCCGCATACTTACATATATATGTATTAATTATAGTGGTTCTAAAGGAAGAAGGTTTTTTACCGTAATGCATTCCCGCCCCCCTTCCTTATACTAACCTGAACCTGATCTTGATCAAGCGATGTGCACAAGAGCTGCAGATCTCCTGAGTCTCACTCTCCTCATTGGCTCACACAGCAACGGGAGCCATTTACTCCTGCTGCTGTCAGTCACAAGCAGTGAGGAGAGAGCGGGAGGTTGGGGCCGAGACACACTCTGTGTGAGAACGGACAATGTCCATTCACAGGGACACTGCTGATGCTTGTGAGCAAGCCTGCTTGAGTGCCCCCATAGCAAGAGGCTTGCTTTGGGGGCTACTCGGGGGGGGGGGGGGGGCAGGACTGCCAGCAGGGGACCCAAAAAGAGGAGGATCTGGGCTGCTCTGTGTAAAACCATTGCACAGAGCAGATAAGTCTAACATGTTTGTTATTTTCTTTTTTTTACTTACAACCTTTAGAATCAGTTTAAGGCACTGTACTAACATTTGCTAGGTCCCATGGTTGTTCTGCAACGGGGATTGCCATATTGCTATCCTGACATGTTCCCTACAAATAGTGTTTTCTATAGCTTAACATGAACCTGTTCTTTGCTTCATCCTGGCCAAAGTGATAGGTTCTCTTTAGTGCCCTCTTCCTCAGGAGCATGTTATACTACTGAGCACCAAGCACCACTGCTGCCCATGAAGTAACTAGCCCCTTTGCTGCTTTACATTTGACACAGAAATGACATGTCCATGTTGAAGCTCACAAAACATGCAAGTTCATCAAGTGTTGTCATGCAGTTGTTTACATTTGTCATGGAGCCATTCAGTTATCCAAATTACGTGCTGATCCATCCTCTTATTCTTCAGGGGGTCAATGTCCAGCCTGGAATCTTGCAGTGGCTTCTCTCAGCTAAGCGGAGTCACCAACTCTTCAAACAAGTCTCACAGCAGCTCTATGGTCTCCAGATAACAGAGGACCCTGGGGGCTTCACCCCCTTTGACTCTCTGACCCTATGCGCACAACTGGCCTTATTTATTTGAACAGAGGACATGCGGGTCCTCGCCTAGTTCTTGAACGTGCCATGGTAAAACCTGGCACCACCAGCTCCAGAGAGCCAGCTAAAAGCACAGAACTGAAAGACAATCTCCTTGCAATATGGAGCTTTGAAACCTTCCTGGTCTTTGTGCCCAAAGACATTATCCGAGTCATGATTGTGATATCTATTGAAACCAAATACCAAGATGCAACAGAAAGGTGTTTTACCTCGTATGTTTGGTACTAATTATGCAACTACCACCACTAACCAAGTCTCGGTCGGCGGCTCGAAAAGCCTCAGCCGAGCATAGAGTGGTGGGCGAACCTGAAATGACTATGACAGACAAATTATAACTGTAACTACAGCACCTTGGTTTGTAGGACGGCCTTAGATATGATGTGTAGGTCTTCTGAACTAGCCATCCTACACTACCAGCACTTTTGGGCTATTTTCTAATACTTTGCCTTTATCTATTTAACTTATTTACACAGACTTTTTTTTTCAGAGTGATCTCAGGCCAATATTTCATAATGAAATTAAACTCTCTTAGAAGATATGATGTCTTTTACTTTTTTTAATGTATTATGTATCTTTATTTTCATACCTACCGCTTACTATCCTAAGTCATTTTGCCGATAATCATTGGTGGAGCTTGTATGGGTACTAGAGTAAGGCCACATGCAAGGGGTAAAACGCTACTCCCATTGCAGCACCTTGCAGATCTGATGTCCCAGCTGTATTTAAAAGTGCACATAGTAAAATGGGGAAAAGTGGACAGTAACACAGACTTTGTTCCCACAAGCCAACTTCTTTTTATTTTATAACCAGCTAGAAAAATATGAAAGGAAAAATGATAATGGCTTAGGAGCAGCCCAGGCAATTATTCTTCTTGTGAACCATGCTACGAGGTTGATTTACTAAAGGCAAATATACTGTGCACCCCAGTTGCACTTGGAAGTGCACTGAAAATGCAGTTGCTCTAGGTCTGATGGGAAGCTCTGCTGATTTCTATCATCCAATCATGTGCAAGCAAAAATGCAGTTTTGTTTTTTTGTTTTCCTTGCATGTTCCCCTCAGATCTAGAGCAACTGCACTACTTGGAGTTCACTTGTTGTGCTCATATTTATTTGCCTTTAGTAAATCAACCCTTATGAGTTCTCAGTGGCCATCACAGCAAAATCTGGAATCCCCAAATACTGAATTAGACATCCATTATAGGAATATTTCATGATAACATTGGGAATTAGGTAAGTTGCCAAGGCAGGGTTCAATATTCTTATGATAAACATTGAAGTTCAAATTCCCCTGATTTCTATAGGCAAAGAAAAGAGAGCGCCTACACAGCAGTAATAGAAGCATGCAGACTGCAGTACCCAAACAGGTTCCAGTTTATATATCCAGCGCTCCCCCTGTCTGCAGCAGCTCTTCACTGTCCTCTCTTCTCAAAGGAGTGTTGGCAGCGGCAGGAGCTATTGGCTCCTGCTTCTGTCAGTCAAAGCCTGTGAGGAGGGAAGGGAGCAAGCAGCTTGCTACGGCTTACTGGAGCCCGGAGTGCTGGCGGGGGACCCAGAGGAGATTACAGTAAACATGTTGTCACTGCAATTATTGTGTTGAAAAAAGAAAAAATGGGCATTGCAGTTTATTGTATATGGGGCTGAGTAGCTGCAGACCAGTCAGGGTGCATGTGCTGACCCATCTCCACAGCCAAAAGTGCCTAAAATGGGCACGTGAGCATCAGAATTGGACCACGGAGCACTGGAAGAAGGTGAGCTGGTCTGATGGATCACATTTTCTTTTACATCATGTATATGCCGGGTGGATGTGCGTCATTTACCTTGAAGAGATGGCACCAGGGTGCAGTATGGGAAGAAAGTAACCTGGCAGAGGCTGTGTGATGCTTTGGCAATGTTCTGCTGGGAAACTGTGATTCTGCCATTCATGTGGATGTTACTTAGACATGTACTACCTACCTAAACAATGTTGATGATCAAGTACACCCCTTCATGGAAACGGTATTCCCTGATGGTATTGGTCTCTTTCAGCAGGATAGTGCATCCTGCCACACTACAAAAATGGTTCAAGAACGGCCTGAGGAACACAACAAGTTTGAGGTGATGACTTGGCCTCCAGCTTCTCTAGATCTCAATCCAATTGAGCATCTGCAGGATGTGCTAGAAAAACAAGTCTGATCCATGGAGGCCCCACCTTGCACCTTACAGGACTTAAAGGATCTGCTACTAACGGCTTGGTGCCAGAGCATACATTCAGAGGTCTAGAGGGATCCATACTTCAGTCGTTCAGGGCTGTGTTTGGGGCAGAAGGGGGAAATACTCAATATTAGGTGGGTGGTAATAAAGCTATGGCTAATCAGTGTTTGTGTGTGTGTGTATATATATATATATATTTTTTTTTTTTTTTTTTTACACACACTATATATATATATATATATATTGTTTTTTTTGTAGCTTTCCTCTGTGTTTTACTGTTTTTAGTGATTATCTCTTTTGTTCAAAGACAGGATCGCTGTCCCTCTGCCAATGTTGGGACAATGTCCTTTGGCACCCACAGCAGTAAAGTCAAAAGTTGCAACCCCCCGCTGCACATCCTTAACTCTTTGCACCCCACCCCTGCTGAAGCTCCCAAGATGGCCACCGCTTCTACCTACCCCTCTTCCTGGCCCTGCTCTCTGCATACACTATATATTCAGGTCACAGTATTTCTTCTAACCTAGGATGAAAGAATAAACCCCTCCACCTGAAAGACAGAAGGGCACAGAGACTAGAGAGGATAAGCAGCATACTTGGATCACTTTGAAAGCAAGTGCAACCAACAAATACAAGAAATGTCACTTAAATGAGGATTGCTTCTTTTAAGCTGAACACAGAGAACACAGACAAAGGAGGTGTTCATGATCCCTCAGCTGGTGTATAACTTTGTCATACCAGTACCTTTGTATAGTGATCATGCCCTTTCTTTGTAGAAACTTCCCATCAACTTTGTTCCTTGCATCCCAGTGACCAGGTCCTCCATGTAGCTACTATAATCTGACTTGTGTGGTCACGGCCCCGCCCTCTTCCATACCAAGTGCAAGCAGTCAAACATCAAGGCCTCAATAACATCGCCAATTAGAGTGGGGTGTTGCAAAATAGCACCTTCCAATAATGTTCTCCAGGTGGTATTTAGATCTGAAGACTGTGGTTCCCTGAGACTAAGGCTGGCCATACACTATACAATTTTCTGTCCAATTTTTGCCCAATTTCCTTAAGATTTACCTTCAACCCTGTAGTGCAAGAGCCTGCCTAACTGTATACAATTGAAAGTGTTGTTAGGTTTGACCTCATATTATATGGTTTTTGGTAAATCTAAACCAAAAATCGCAAGAAAATTGTATAATGTATGGCCAGCCTAAGTTCACACGGAAGGCAGTCACCTGTTTTTACCAACCCCTGACTGCCTGCCTAAAATTAACATGATGACTGCTCAGGTCCATCCACATCGCTGTGGTGGTATGGTTTGCTTTCTGTTATGGAAAATGTAATTCAGCATGTCACGTTTGGCAGGTGGCACTGCTTGCCAAACACAACCATTGAAGTCAATGGGACCATGCCTCAACCACATGCCAAACTTTTCGCTTGTGATTCAGTCCCACTGTCTTCAACCCATGTTTCTTTTCAAAAGAGCAGTAAAGTCTCATGTGAAAGGGTCCTCATTGTTCTAAGCCGTGTTTGGGATTCTGTAGTCCTGCGACAGACTGCTGGGTAACAGTCCTACCACCCTCCATGCAGTAACACCATTTTAAAGCATCTTCAAAGCATCACAAGAACTGATGTTTTCATTACAAAATACCATACATAGAATTACTTTTTTATTTCAACATTAAATAATAAAAAAAAAACATGTTTACACTTTGGGGTTTTGGTAGTGACTAGAGCTTCAAACAAGTCAGCCTTTCCAAATTGACTTTGATTACATATGATGAGCAATAGGGAACGCAGGAACCACATCTCAGAGCTGTGACCTGTCTATTGCTAATGGAGACGATTATTAGAGAAATGTTCAGTCCAAGTGACATGATGAAGGTTTATCTTATGATTATATAACCAGGTAATACAGCATGAGAATAGAATAAGAGGGACCAGAACATCTAGGCGTTACGAGTTTTTGTTGGACTTTGTTGAACTTGTTTCCACCATAAAGTAGTCCAGTAACCTGAACCAACAAAAAACGGCCCTGCTTCAGCTGCCTTGGGGTTTTTTTTTACATCACTTGCCTGTGCCATAGTCAGTGTCGTGAAAAATTTGGCACGTTCTGTAGTTCTCCATTCATAAGTTCTCCATTCATTAGTTTTTTATTCAATAGCTGTCCATTCATTAGTTATCCATTCATTAGACCTCTATTTTTTAATTTTCCATTCATAAGTTGTCCATGCATTAGTTTTCTATTCATTAGTTGTCCATTTGTTAGTTGTCCATTCATTAGTTATCCATTTGTTTTCCATTCATTAGACCTCCATTTTTTAATTTTCCATTCATAAGTTGTCCATGCATTAGTTTTCTATTCATTAGTTGTCCATTTGTTAGTTGTCCATTCATTAGTTATCCATTTGTTTTCCATTCATTAGACCTCCATTTTTTAATTTTCCATTCATAAGTTGTCCATGCATTAGTTTTCTATTCATTAGTTGTCCATTTGTTAGTTGTCCAGTCATTAATTATCCATTTGTTTTCCATTCATTAGACCTCCATTTTTTAATTTTCCATTCATAAGTTGTCCATTTGTTAGTTATCCAGTCATTCGTTATCCATCCATTAGTTTTCCAGGCATTAGTTGTCCATTTATAAGTTCTCCAATCATTATTTTTTCCAATCATTAATTTTTCCATTTTTTAGTTCATTCATTAGTTCTTGACATGGACCCACAATCACATTCTTTGGGAAATGCTGTTTTAAGATGGCTAGTGTGACATACCTGCTCTCATTAATCGTACTCACTTTAAGAGTCTCTTTGTAGTCCATACCCACCAGCAGTCCAAGAGGCCATTTTGATCTATTTTGGCTTGTCCTTTGAGCTTTTGGCTGAGTATAACACTTCCTCGCTGCAGCTAAGGCTGTGCGTCCGCGTGCTTCTTGGCGGAGAATGCCAACTCACACTGGAGGTTCTGTTGGAAAAAAAAAGGTTTCATTTAAAGCCTTTTTTGTGTTTTCAGCTCCTCTTACTTAAACAGTATCTAAACCCAAGAACAAAAATGTAATATATTGCAGCTTACTGATCATTAGATGTGGTAGTTGCATTAGTTTTCTTTTTTTACGCCTTTATTATCATCTGGTGATCCTGCCAGAAACATACTTCCTATTATAGGGTGACAACGCTCACTCATTGTACTGTATCTATGGAGGAGCAGCAAAGGAGAAGCTGCACACCAATGACCTGACTTGGCACAGTAAATTTTAATTCAGCCATCAGAGCAATACAACTGCTGGCTCCTTTCACTATTTGAAATTGGCATGGCTGTACGTGACTCCACCTGCACAGCTACATCATTCATTCATAGGAATTGGAAAAGAAAACCATTTACAAATCCCAACTGCCTCTGCAGCAGAGGGACTCGTGAGGTTGTCAATGGAGCACAATATCTGGTACCTCTGTACAGGCCTGCAGCTGGTGACAAAATCTGCAGGAGCCACAGCATTGTGGGCCACTGATTGTGGCTGCAATACTTTGCAGTTTCTAATACAAAATAATAATAAATGCACATTTTTTTTCATTAATCAGTATGAGTAACTTATTATTTTCTTTAAAAAAAGGAGGACTATGCCTTTATACATTTAAGGCGTCTGTCAGACTTGCGTTACTGCTTACTCCCCAGCCAGGACTATTTTGCACCCCAGGCAAGACTAGCTACTTGCGCCCCCCCCCCTAAAAAAAAATTAAAAACAGTAGAAAATATTAAATCAACAACACATGAAACTGCTAAATTTCTTTCAATTTGCAAAAGTAAGTGCCATAAGATGCCACCAGCACCAATAATAAAGACAAAATATATATTAGCCAAATGTAAATTAACTGAATTAAGCAATCAGACAGAGAAACTAAAAAAAAAAAAGACAGTTACAAAACTCCACAGTGACCAGCAGCCGCTGGCCCGCTTGCAGGGGACTGAGTCTGAGAGGAACACTTACCCCAGACACCTGGCATCTTCCTCTGTCCTTTCTTCCTCCCCCTCTGCCTCCCCTCCCCTCAGCTGAAGGATCATTCATGACGTGGTCATGCGATCAATCAGCATCCGCTCCCCTCACCCTGACCAGTGTCCGCCCCTCTCCTCCTCCTGTCACCACCATGACCTGCCATCCTCCTAGGTGCTGCTTGACTCTGACGGCTCCTGCCAGGGTGCGGAGTCCAGGCTGAGGCACTAAGTGAAGACAGGCGGCCTACCAGCACTACTCTTCTTCCCTCTCATACACATTTGGCCCCGATCATCCTACTCACATGGGGTTAACCCTGAAACCAGAGCACACCCCCGCCTATTGATTGGCTCCAGCTGTGTGGAAGAAGGCGGGGCCAGTGCAGGACACGCCCCATTCGGTCACTAGCCTGCTCTCTGTTACAGCTGGAGGATTGTGTGTGCTAGTGTGTGTACTGGAGATATACGGACCGATCCTCCGATCAGAGACTGCCGACCACCCGGGGTCCTGGGCTAATGTCATCATTTCCCATCCTAGGGGGAGCCGACACTTCACTGCTACATGGAATACTGTCATGTGTGTATCATGTGTGTATATATGTACTAAATGGTCATGTGTGTAGACAGGCTGTGAGACAATTGTGCTCCCAGCAACAAGACAGATATGCAAATATGTGACCCACAGAAAAAAGCCCAGTTCTGTGAGGCCGCATATTTGTGTGACATCGGCACCAAGGGGTTAATGGATAAGTTCACCTTTTAACAAAAAATAAAACACATTTTTTGCAGGTAAAAAAAATGTGCATTTATTATTTTTTGTTTCTGGAGCCTCTAAAGCATTGCACCAGTCATCAGCAGATCACTGGTGCCATGCAGGTCTCCTGCAGACCTGTCCACATATCTGCTTGCCTGTACGGGATAAATGGACAAGGAGATATGCTGACAGGAAGACTCTGTGAACTACCACAGCGTTGAACAGCACCATGGTAGCAGGGGCGGACTGACAACTCATGGGGCCCCCGGGCAATAGGGGATCATGGGGCCCCTGTGTCCTCACCCGCACCCAAAAAAAGCCTATGAAAGGTACCAGGGGCATCTCATGGGGCCCCCTACTGACCCCAGGCCCTCGGGCAGTGCCCGAGTTCCCAAATAGTCAGTCCGCCCCTGCATGGTAGGTCATTGAGAACTACAAGCTGGTGCTGCAAAGGATGTCGGGACTTATAACATATTACACCCTGAATATGGGTGTAACATGTTACAAAAGGTGAACTTATCGTTTAGGACAGGATTTCCTTAACTTTGGAGATATTTACTTTCACTTCCTGTAGTGTCTATAGGACAGGAAGGGAATCATTGTTCCCAATAAGACAGCAATAAATAAATAAAAACAGCTTTTCTACAAAATTAAAAATGTATATATACAGTGGGGAAAATAATTATTTGATCCCCTGCAGATTTTGTAAGTTTGCCCACTTACAAAGAAATGAAGGGTCTATAATTTTTATCATAGGTGTATTTTACATGAAAGGGACAGAATATCAACCAAAAATAAAAAAAAAACACAATACAAATGTTATAAACCGAGTTGAAGTTCGGTGAGTAAAATAAGTATTGGATCCCCAAGAAAAACATGTCTTAGTACTTGGTGGAGGAACCCTTGTTGGCGAGCACAGAGGTAAGACGTTTCTTGTAGTTGGCCACCAGGTTTGCACACATCTCAGGAGGGATTTTGGTCCACTCCTCTTTAAAGATCTTCTCTAAATCCTTAAGGTTTCTTGGCTGTCGCTTCGAACATGAAGTTTCAGCTCCCTCCATAAATTGTCTATAGGATTAAGGTCTGCAGACTGGCTAGGCCACTCTATGACCTTAATGTGCTTCTTATTTAGCCACTCCTTTGTTGCCTTGGTGGTATGTTTTGGGTAATCCTCATTGTTTTGGGTCACTGTCATGCTGAAAGACCCATTCACGACCCATCTTCAGTGTTCTGGCTGAGGCAATAAGGTTCTCCTCCAAGATTTTACAATACATGGCTCCGTCCATTGGTCCCTCAATGCTACAAAGTCGGCCTGTACATTTACCACAGACACAGCCCCAACTCACAATGTTTCCACCTCCTCCGTGCTTGACTGTAGGGATGTGTTCTTAGGTTCATAGTAAGCATTTTTTTTCCTCCAAACGCAGCAAGTTGAGTTAATGTCAAAGAGCTCGGTTCTGGTCTTATGTGGCCACATCACTTTTTCCCAATCCTTCTCTGAATCATTTAGATGTTCATTGGCAAACTTCAGATGTGCCTGTACATGTGCCTTCTTGAGGAGGGGGACCGTGCAGGCGCTGCAGGATTTCAATCCATGGTGGTGTATTGTGTTACCAATGGTTTGTTTGGTAACTGTGGTCCCAACTGCCTTGAGATCATTCACAAGCTCCTCCTGTGTAGTTCTGGGCTGATCCCTCATTTTTCTCATGATCATCCTTATCCCATGAGGCAAAATCTTGCATAGAGCTCCAGACTGAGGGCGACTAATGGTCATTTTTTATTTCTTACATTTGCAAATAATTGCTCCAACAGTTGTCTCCTCACCAAGCTTCTTGCTGATGGTCTTGTAGCCCATTCCAGCCTTGCGCATGTCTACAATCTTGTCCATGACATCCTTTGACAGCTCTTTGGTCTTGCCCATGGTGGTGAGGTTTGAATGGAAGGAAGAGATTCTGTGGACAGGTGTCTTTTATACACATGAAGAGTTAGGAGCATCTTCTTAAATTGACAGGACTAATCTGTGTACCACATGAGCGCATTGCCAGTCTGTAGGAGCCAGAATTATTGTTGGTTGGTAGGGGATCAAATACTTAATTTAATCACTGAACTGCAACTCAATTTACAACATTTGTATTGTGTTTTTTCTGGTTTTTGGTTGATATGCTGTATCTATCATTTAAAATATACCTATGATAACAATTATAGACCCTTAATTTCCTTGTAAGTGGGCAAACTTATAAAATCTGCAGGGGATCAAATAATTATTTTCCCCACTGTATATACACCCTTTATATTTAAGCTAAACTGAGCATTACACTCGAATGTCTATGTATTTCTGATGACATAACTCACCCTGATTGATGTGACCGCCGTCTGTTCTTTTGGGGGTCAGCACATGAAAGTGGGCAGGCTGAAATGGCAATACAATATTATTATTTTTATTATTATGCCATAAATGCATAAATGACAACAACCAGACACTCATCCAAAACTGTTGCAAATTACTGTATTTCGGCTGCTATTTATGCTAATCACTACTATATGACCTTATTGTTTGTATATGTTAGTCTGAACCAGGACCAAAAGATTTGATCCCATGATGTAGTAGGAGCTTTGTGTGTTCTGCTCTGCGCAAACTTTGCTGTCATGAGGGATATGGGAACCACTGGAGTATCATGGACTGCCAGCGCCCAAAGCAAGGCAAAAATTGCTCCCCCTAGCCCGTGAACCATTAGAACTCCAAGCAGCGCGCTGCCACTCACTCAGTGGGAGTGCGCCGCTCACTCTTCTCAACTCCACCCATTCTGATGTAGAACCACCCAGCCAACCCTGCCTGCAGCCCACGCAGCCTAAGTTGGAGAGAAGAGGGAACACGCCACTGAGGACCAGAAAAAGAGGACACACACAGACCAATCTCCTACCTCTTCTCAAAACAAAGCCTTACTAATTTTGCAAGGTAAAAAATAATAGTAGGAGGAGATCCTATTGCGCTGCTGAGAGGGAAGGAATACGCACTTGTAAGTTTTATAACTGTATATGCGTTTATGTTTATTGATCCGTATCCACTGATTTTATAATTATTTGTATGTGTAAAAATAGCGCTGCATCATTCTGTTTATTATATTACTAATTTTGCACCCTTAAGAATTTTGCACCCGGGGCAACCTCCCCTGTGGCCCCACCCACGCTACACCGCCGACAGAGACCACATTTTTTTTTAGGATAAAAGTTGGCCATTCCCTAGTAAAATTTCCCAGTAATGAGAGAAGGAGAGAAGCGCCTCTAAGTGCAATATGTCTCTTTATTTAGGTATATAGGTAGGAACACTCACATAGATAGGATAAATAGAAGCATAAAAACCGTGGTTTACTGGTGACCAACAGTAAGGAGGGTATCCATGGTGAAGAGCTGTCATCTGTGTGGGGTAGTGAGAGGTCCGCGTGCCGCTGGAGCAGCGCGGTGGCTGGAGGGGAACAGCGGTGAGGCCGGCCGGCGTGCACGTCCTCCCTTAGGGCCGGGTGGAATGCACGCTGGAACGCCGCTGTTCCTCTCCAGCCACCACGCTGCTCCAGCGGCACGCGGACCTCTCACTTCCCCACACAGATGACAGCTCTTCACCATGGATACCCACCTTACTGTTGGTCACCAATAAACCACGGTTTTTGTGCTTCTATTTATCCTATCTATGTGAGTGTTCCTACCTATATACCTAAATAAAGAGACATATTGCACTTAGAGGCGCTTCTCTTCTTCTCTCACCTACAGAGTCTGCTACAGTCTATTTGGAAGCCTTGCCCTCAGTGCTCCACGGACCCCGACGCTCATCTTCCTTATACAGCCAAAGCTACCACCATTACCCCATAGCAGGATTACCCAGGACTTCCAGCAGTGCTTGCACTGATTACACCCCCCAAATTTCCCAGTAATACAGGCCATAGATGGTTCGAAAATCTGCCGATTTTTCTTTCAGACGATTTTCGTACCGTTAGTGGGTTAATTCGTCGGCCGTTTTTCGTGTTTTTTTGGACTTTTGGATTATCGGTCATGTTGGAAAATTTTTGGAAAACGACCGATTTTCTCCTCAATGATGGTCAAATCGTACGATCAATTTTACGAAAAATTTATGCACATGTGCAGTGACCCGGAAAGAAAGGAACATCATTGAGCAAAACCCCAGTGCTGACATGAATGAAAGCAGTTCATTCAGTTTTTTCATGACTAATGCAGGCCATAGATGGGTCGAAAATCGGCCAATTTTTCTTTAAAAAAAAAACGAAAAATCGGTCGTTCAAGCGGCCGACGTTACCAGCAACGGTAAAAAAAAAATCGGCCGATTTTCATCCCGTCTACAGTCGGCAAAAAGTGTCCCTGCAGAGAGCTCCGCTATTTCTTTGACAGTTCCTTGACATTTATAGCGGTTGCAACAATGTATTTGTATCCATTTGGGATACAGATGTTTTTATTCGGAAACAAATAGATACATTGTTGCAACCGCTATAAATGACAAAGAACTGTCAAAGAAATAGCGGAGCTCTCTGCAGGGACATTTTTTGCCGGACTGGAATTCCTCTTCTTCTTCATCCTCTTCTTCTTCTTCATCTTCTTCATCCTCTTCATCCTCTTCATCCTCTTCTTCTTCTTCTTCTTCATCCTCTTCTTCTTCTTCTTCTTCATCCTCTTCTTCTTCATCCTCTTCTTCTTCATCCTCTTCTTCTTCATCCTCTTCTTCTTCATCCTCTTCTTCTTCATCCTCTTCTTCCTCCTCTTCTTCCTCCTCTTCTTCCTCCTCTTCTTCTTCCTCTTCTTCCTCTTCTTGTTCTGCTTCTTCTTCATCCTCTTCTTCTTTTTTCTTCTTCTTTTTGTCTTCCTCTTGCAGGTCACTGCTCATGCGCAGATTTTTTTATCGGTAAAAAGATCGGCCGATTTGCTCATCATTGCCGCGAAAATTGGCCGATCGGCAAAATCGGCCAATTTTTTTCCAACTTTACCGATAAAAAAAAATCTGCCAAAATACCGAAAAACGGCCGAACAATTAGCCCACTAACGATCCGAAAATCGGCCAATTTTATTTTCGGCTGAAAAATCGGCCGATGTTCGACCCGTCTATGGCCGATTTTCATTATCATTGGTGGTTATGTCGGCTATAAGACCGACCGATATTTCGTTTATTGAACGAACAATCGGCATAATCGGCAGATTTTCGAACCATCTATGGCCTGCATAAATGTTCCTTACGAAATTTGTCAGAAATTTCTCCATACATTCAACAGCTTGACAAATCTCATTCCAAATGTCATTTGCTTTTAACATTTTATTTTGGAACACATGGACTTTATGGAACAAAAACCAAATACACTGTTAGAAATTTGTTTGTTGGAGAAACAATTTCCATCCTGGTCCTTTCAACATCGATTTGACCCCACATTAGAAAATCAAACAAATGTTCTTAAAACGAAAAAAAAAAAAAATATGAACAAAATTCTACTAGTGTATAGAAAGCTTCATTAGATGTAGAATTGAAGTACCACAATGTAATATTCAAGGCCAGAGACATGTTAATTCGAAAGAGAGGTTGTTTACAAAGCCAACGCATGTGTGGGACTGTAGCTGTGCCCTCCTTTTCGTGTGCAAAGGTTGCCAAACCAATATTCAAGGGGATTGCAACCCAAGGACAAAAACGTAATATATTAAAGCTCATCAGTCCTTAGATGTGGTGGCTGCATTGGATTTATTTTTTTAGGCTTTTTTCCCCCCTTTCTTTTCACCCCGTGATCCTGCTAGTAACACACTTCCTGTCCCAAGGTGACAACATTCACTCACCACACCGTATCCATGACGGAACCATGGCTGTCACTATAGACGGCTCTCCTGAATACAAACACGTCTTCCTATATTGGGGTCAGGGAATATGTAGTTTACAGAAGATAGTTTGGAAAGTGCAGCTCACATGGACATGGCAATTCTGGCAGGATCAACAGGTATTTTCTGAACATGCTGAAAATGTTCTTAGGCTGAATAAGGAAAACTAATGCTGCCGGCACATCTAAGGACTGGTAAGCTACAATATATTGAATTTTTTTCTTGGATTTGGATATTCTTTAACCATTTCAATACCGGGCACTTTTACCCCCTTCCTGCCCAGGCCATTTTTCAGGTTTCAGCGCTCTCACATTTTGAATTATTATTATTATTATTACTACGAGTTTATATAGCGCCAAAGGGTTTGCTCAGCGCTGTACAATAGGGGGGACAATACATGGCACAGATATAGATATACAGAAATCCCCCTGCGCTCCACAGAACCTAGTGAGTAAGCTGCTAACACCTATTCTCTATACCGCAAGATATGTGAAACAAAATAATATAAGTGGTGAAGCGCTCAACTTAAATAATCAAAAAAACGAGTGCATTAACCCCATATGTAAATATTACATCCCTGGTGATATAATGATAAACAAATAATACCTCTTAAGCTATGAAAATATACAAATAATAATAAATAAAAAACTAGTGCAATATCCTCATATATGCATAATATATCCCTGGTGGTGTAGTGATGAACGACTAATATCTCTTAAACTGTGCAAAAGTGATACTTAAATACAATTAATTGAACCAATTTAAATAAAGTATTAATTACAATAAATTAGATAGTGATGCCACACTGTGCAAAAACATAGGAAAGTGTTCAAATAATGTCACTCCATGCTGCAATAGTGCTCTTCGTGAAAATCTTGACGTGACTCCCCTCAATAATAGCCAAAATGCCCCCTCACCTTCCACATTCGACCCTTGCGGGTCACAGAGCTTTTTATATATATATATATCTCTGCCAGATATTATTCTCCTCCACTGCCTCCACCGACCATGATCCTCCTCCAGGCAGTAAGTTACACTCCAATACCTCCCCTCACCAGACGGACTCTGCCAGATATTATTCTCCTCCACTGCCTCCACCGACCAAGATCCTCCTCCAGGCAGTAAGTTACACTCCAATAACCCTCACAAAATGGACTCAAACACAGGGCGCATATGGAAAACAAAAGCAAACCTCCATAGTGCAACACTGTTTAATGCACTTCAACGGTACAATGAAACATTACACTCACATGTCCTCCAATAAAGTGAAGCAGTTCCCATGTACTATGGGTGTATACAGGTGTCCAAAGATGGCGTCCGAACCCGGAACCGGAAGTACGTCACCCCTATGACCGGAAATACGTCGACGCGTTGCGCCACGATCACGTGGCTTCTTCAGGATCCTGCCTGGAGGAGGATCATGATCATGGTCGGTGGAGGCAGTGGAGGAGAATAATATCTGGCAGAGATATATATATATATAAAAAGCTCTGTGACCCGCAAGGGTCAAATGTGGAAGGTGAGGGGGCATTTTGGCTATTATTGAGGGGAGTCACGTCAAGATTTTCACAAAGAGCACTATTGCAGCATGGAGTGACATTATTTGAACACTTTCCTATGTTTTTGCACAGTGTGGCATCACTATCTAATTTATTGTAATTAATACTTTATTTAAATTGGTTCAATTAATTGTATTTAAGTATCACTTTTGCACAGTTTAAGAGATATTAGTCGTTCATCACTACACCACCAGGGATATATTATGCATATATGAGGATATTGCACTAGTTTTTTATTTATTATTATTTGTATATTTTCATAGCTTAAGAAGTATTATTTGTTTATCATTATATCACCAGGGATGTAATATTTACATATGGGGTTAATGCACTAGTTTTTTTGATTATTTAAGTTGAGCGCTTCACCACTTATATTATTTTGTAATACATGGCACAGTACAACAACAACAAACAACGTACGAGGGGTAAGAGGGCCCTACTCTTACGAGCTTACAATCTGACAATTGCGCGGTCATACAACATTGTACCCAAACTAAAATTTTATCATTTTCTTCACACAACTAGAGCTTTCTTTTGGTGGTATTTAATCACCGCTGGGATTTTTATTTTTTGCCAAATTAACAAAAAAAACCCGAAAATTTTGAAAAATGAACACGTTTTTCTTTGTTTCTGTTATAAAAGTTTGCAAATAAAGAATTGTTCTTCATAAATTTAGGCCGAGATGTATTCTACTACATGTCTTTGGTGAAAATAACCCAAATTAGGATGTAATTTTTAGTTTGTAGGAAAGCTATAGAGTTCACAAACTATGGTATAGATCTGAATATTGATCAATCCTGAAGTACTGACAGCCAATCTAATTTCTTGAGGTCCAAGAATGTCAGAACAGTACAGATATCCCCCAAATGTCAGAACAGTACAGATATCCTCCAAATGACCTCTTTTTGCAATGTAGACAGTCCAATGTATTTTATAAGAGGCATGGCGAGTTTTTTGAAGTTGTATTTTTTTGTCATAATTTTTCGGAAAATTAAAAAATTAAAAAAATTATTTTATTATTTTCACTATGTTTTTTTTACATATTGTCACCAGTGCAGTACAGTGTCATCATATAACTGGCATGGCGGTGATCAGGGACACTGACGGTGTATATACTGTATATAATTTTTTTTTTTTTCTTTTTTTAAGATTTCTTTTTCATATTTCACTATGGCCAAAGTAGTACAATGTTACCATAGTAACATTGTACTACTTTGTGTAAAAAAAAAAAAAAATACCGATCACTTCCCCAATTTGCTTATAGCAAAGAATTACTTTGCTATAAGCAAGCATTTACCTGAATGACATCGATTCATTCAGGTTTTTTTTTTTTTGTGCTTAGCTGTGATTTGGCCACGGCTAATCACATGACACAGCTGGGCTGTGATTGGCCCTGCTTGTGCATGTGATTGCTGTGACCATTCACAGCTAGGCACACTAGTATACAACGGATGGCATGAATGAAGCCATCCATTGTATACAACTGTCATGTGACCTGCTGTGATTGGTCACAGCAAGTCACATGGTACTGGCAATGGGGCCGGTACTCAGATCTGTCACCTCGTACACGGCCGGTGACAGATCGTGCCACTGTGCGACTCTGCAGGCACGCAAACTGCGCATGCCCGGGAGGACGCCATATGGCGTCCACCTGGATCCCTGAGGTATATTGCCGGTCGCCAAACGGCCATTGGCCGGCGGCTAATGGTTAAAACTAAGCACACTAAGGAGAAATAATTTTTTGTTTAATTCATTGCTTCATCAAAGTGGAATGTTTACAGGTCATAGATAGATTACACATGGGTATCTTACCATTACAAGATTCTAGGATATCACTGACTTCTGTAGCCAGCACCTGTGCAGAGGGCAAGCAGGCATTCAAAGCATTGCCATCATAGCTCCTCTCCAGACCTTCACACCTACAAGAAAGAGAAAAAGAAACATTTAGGGTGCATATATTACCAACGGGGCGGCACAGTGGCTTAGTGGTTAGCACATCTGCCTTGCAGTAAATGGGTCATGGGTTCAATTCCCGACCATGGCACCCCCTGCATGGAGTTTGCATGTTCTCCCTGTGCTTGCGTGGGTTTTCTCCGGGTCCAAAGACATGCTGGTAGGTTAATAGACTCCTGTCTAAATTGTCCTAGCTTCATCCCCTTCCATGCAGGATCTCCTGCATGGTGGGGGTTGGGGAAAGACCTGGCAACCTACCCTGTAAAATAATTGCTAAGAGAATTCATGGAAAAAAGTTGCTTACGAGTGACAGTCCATGCAATCGCCAAGGGTCAGATACAACTGGATAGATAGATGGATGGATGGATAGATATTACCAATGCTATGAAATATGGGCTCAAACCTAAACAAGCCATTCAATTTGTATCCTATTGTGCAAGCCCCAATATTATAGTGTCTGATAGTTGTTGGTAGATGTAAAGGCAATAGCACAATCAGGTTGTAGAGTCTGGTACAACAAATATAACTACAGCCGTGGCCAAACGTTTTGAGAATTACGCAAATATTCATTTGCCCAATGTCTGCTGCCTCAGTTTTTATAATGGCAATTTGCATATACTCCAGAATGTTATGAAGAGTGATCAGATGAATTGCAATTAATTGCAAAGTCCATCTTTGCCATAAAAATTAACTTCATCCAAAAAAAAAAAATTGCACTGCATTTCAGCCCTGCCACAAAAGGACCAGCTGAGATCATGTCAGTGATTCTCTTGTTAACACGGGAGTCAGTGTTGATGAGGACAAGGCTGGAGATCACTCTGTCATGCTCATGGAGTTTGAATAAAAGACTGGAAGCTTTAAAAGAAGGGCGGTGCTTTAAATCATCGTTCTTCCTCTGTTAACCATGGTTACCTGCAAGGAAACTTGTGCAGTCATCATTGCTTTGCACAAAAAGGGATTCACAGGCAAAATTGCTACTAAGATTGCACCTAAATCAACTGGATCATCGAGAACTTCAAGAAAAGAGGTTCAGTGGTTGTGAAGAAGGCTTCAGGGTGCCCAGGAAAGTCCAGCATGCATCAGGACCATCTCCTAAAGTTGATTCAGCTGCGGGATTGGGGCACCACCAGTGAAGAACTTGCTCAGGAATGGCAGCAGGCAGGTGTGAGGGCATCTGCACTCACAGTGAGGCGAAGACTTTTGAAGGATGGCCTGGTGTTAAGGGCAGCAAAGAAGTCACTTCTCTCCAGGAAAAATATCATGGACAGACTGATATTCTGCAAAAGGTACAGGGATTGGACTGCTGAGGACTGGGGTAAAGTCATTTTTTTCTGATGAATCCCCTTTCTGATTGTTTGGAGCATCTGGAAAAAACCTTGTCTGGAGAAGAAAGGTAAGTGCTACCATCAGTCCTGTGTCATGCCATCAGTGAAGCAATCTGAGACCATTCATGTGTGGGGTGCTTCTCAGACAAGGGAGTGGACTCACTCACAATTTTGCCTAAGAACACAGCCATGAATGAAGAATGATACAAAAACATCCTCTGAGAGCAACTTCTCTCAACCATCCAGTTTGGTGATGAACAATGCCTTTTCCAGCATGATGGAGCACCTTGCCATAAGGTAAAAGTGATAACTAAGTGGCTTGGGGAACAAAACATCAAAATTTTGGGTCCATGGCCAGGAAACTCCCCAGACCCTAATCCCATTGAGAACTTGTGGTCGATGCTCAAGAGGCAGGTGAACAATAAAAAACCCACAAATTCTGACAAAGTCCAAGCATTGATTATGCAAAAATGGGCTGCCATCGGTCAGGATGTGGCCCAAAAGTTGATTTGCAGCATGCCAGAGCGAATTGCTGCGGCCTTGAAAAAGAAGAGTCAACACTGTAAATACTGACTGCATAAACTCAATGTCATTGTCAATAACAGCCCTTGACACTTATCAAATGCTTGTAATTACACTTCAGTATTCCATAGTAACATCTGACAAAAAGGTCTAAAATGCTGAAGCAGCAGACTCTGAAAATTAATATTTGTGTCATTCTCAAAACTTTTGGCCAGGGCTGTACTCCTGTATAATAGCAAAAACAACATGGAAAGTTATTACAAAGGTTTTTTTTAGAGGATGTCAAAGTGAATGTAATTTAATCCAGTGGATTCAAATGATCTGAAGGTAGGTCATTTCTAAGCTTCTTGATGTAAGGCTGCAAGTAAAGGTTGGAAGCAGGGGCAGACTGACAACTCATGGGGCCCCTGGGCAATAGAGGATCATGGGGCCCCTGTGTCCTTGCCTAGACTCAAAGCACACCCAAAAAAGCCTATAAAAAAAAGGTACCAGGGGCATTTCATGGGGCCCCCTACTGACCCCGGGCCCTCGGCAGTGCCAGAGTGCTCGAATGGTCAGTCCGCCCCTGGGGAAGGTTTTTTCACAAGCTAGAAGCCTCTGCAACCCCGCCACGTCCTGCATCCATGTTCTATCTGAATAAATATGGCACAAGCACAGCAATAAATGTGCAAAGTGATAATGGTAAAGGAAACAAACCATACCTTTTCTCATCATGTAGCTGGACTGAAGTTAGAAGTGTCTGAATTTTCTTCAAGAAAAAAAAAAAACATTGTGTGAACTCACAGAAAGCTACCTGAAAAAAGTCAAAAATAAACATTTCCAACAGGTTAAAGAAGATAGGAGGTGGAGGTGTATAGTAGGAGACATAAGTATAGAAGAGTATAGTGGATAAAGATGTAGATTATTTAAGAGAAGGTGAAAGATGAAGGGATAAGGAATGTTAGTGATGTTAGATATGTACCATGGCATATATTCATGGTGGAGTGAGGAAGACCAGTTGAGATGCGTTAAGGTAGACTGTATAGGAAGGACAGTGATATATGCTGCTCATAATTTTTAAATAAACATTTTGAAAACCCATCAGATCTCAATGGGGAAAAATCTCCTGCTTGATATCTATACTGATATGGACGGGGTAATGTGTTAGGAACATAAGGATGCTCCATTGTTTTTTGTAAATTAAAATGATCAACCTACAGAGGACTGAATTCAAAGACACCCTGAAAATTAAAGTGAAAAAATAATGCAGCAGGCGAGTCCATTTTGCTGAAATGTCATTGCAACAACTCAGAATGGTCCTCAGTAGTTTGTATGGCCCCCACGTGCTTGTATGCATGCCTGACAACGTTGGGGCATGCGCCTAATGAGATGACGGATGGTGTCCTGGGGGATTTCCTCCCAGATCTGGACCAGGGCATCACTGAGCTCCTGGACAGTCTGAGGTGTAAAACTAGTGAAAACAGTCAGAAAAGATGAGTAGGGAACAAAATGTCAGTGACCTCCACCTGTATAACCATTCCTGTTTTGGGGGTAATCTCATTGTTACCCATCTAGTGCACCTGTTGTTAATTGAATGAACACCAAAGCAGCCAAAACTGATTAACAACCCCCTCTACTACTTAACTGACCAAATCAATATCCCAGACGTTTAATTGACTTGATGCTATACTCTGATTAAAAAGTGTTCCTTTATTTTTTTGAGCAGTGTAGATCATCTGGTAGAAGACAAACGTGTGGAGATGTAGACTGGTGGGGAAGATGTACAGAGCAATAATTTGGTCAATAGAAGGTGCACCATTGAGCATTGGTCCTGACGAAGCTGAGTGAGATACGCCCATCGGCGAAACGCGTTGACGTCATACGTCAGATACGTCACTTCCGGTCATGCGCACTAGGTGGAACGCACGCTGACCCATAGGGAGGAAGCCATCTTCACAAGCCATGAGGCAAGCTTAAGCAGCACAAGCGCCGAGAAGGGGCTGGAACCCGCGGTATATCGGCGGATGTCAGCGGTGGTTCCTTGGCCGCCTTGGCCCTGTATGGCAGTACCTACGAAGGACTTTTCTTTCATTCCTGTTATCCATAGCACAGGTGGTGAGTGGATCGTTACAGGACATTAGATATATGGTCCTCTGTGATCTATATGACCTATATATCTTCCATAGAGTGTTAGCTCTGTCAGTGACTTTCCACATATTGTTTGTTTCACTACAGGATGGGGACATCATGGTGCTAAGTATAGGAAACAAGATATACCATCATATATATCTCAACAGGCAGAAGAGTCTTTGGGATGTGTCGTATCTTTTCCTACAAATAGTGGTGTATAGTCCACATGCAGTGGTGAAGAAACCATTTCAAGCAGAATGCTGCTGTGTGCATCTTTTCCTCCATCCTGGAAATAAATGGGGCATATTTCCATCTAAGAGCTTTAGGAAACAGCTATCTATTTTACAGATGAATGGGCCCCAACCACTTGTGCCGGCACAGGAATGTATTGTATAATATATTTGACATTTATGTCTTTCTTCATATAGGCCTGAGGCCTGCTACTCTCCTTTTTGACGCATATTGTGCTTGCTCAATTGCATACATGTGATATACACATTATAGCATAATTTTTGGATTCCTTGATAGGGATTTGCCATAATGGTTACTGCTTAATCCCTTATATCCTCCATTTTGGTATGCCCATGGCATAATTTTTGGATACACCTCCCTAGGGAAGTGTTCACCTATGTGTTTGTGCTGCAGGGACACTAGACTCATGTAGCCATTTTTCCTGCTGTACACACACATTTAGACCAGTTCTGGTGTCATTTTAAATGGTTTTAGGTCTGTGTGTATTGTCTCATACTGAGGTGATGGTAAACCAGGGCAAATGCCCATATGTCATATCTATATATGTGTAATAAAGCAGAATTTTTGGAAATTATTTCCTGAGTGTCACGTTCTGTTCATTATGTAGCCGCTTTTCTGTGAATCTCTTTTCACAACCCCCTTTTTTGTATGCCTCTTTTGGCTACTGAATGGAGACCATACATTGGGTGACACGCTAATTTATTCAATAACCTCTTAAATAATTATCTTAGTATAGTTATCAAACTTACCTGTACAAAGTTGAGGAGTTTCTTATTAGACACTTCCAGGTGTTTGCGAGTGATTTCAGATTTACGCAACTGACAATCTGACAATGATAACCGTCTGTTTAAATCCAAACCCTAAAAAGGGGACACCATTTAAATCATTTCCTAAATGAATGACTTAACTCTAGAAGTAATTTAGTTTTTAAATATATCATTTATTACAAGCCTTTGTAGTTTGCTCTATGCTTTTTAGTCATGGCTTTCTGCCTTCATGGGTATTTTTCGTATGTTGGTATGGGATACAATTGTCAGGACCAGGGTCTGAATCTGTGCCCTCTGCTGTGTCTGGTGATGTCTTTTCTTGCTGAGTCACCTGGGATTCTGGATAGCTTACTGGACAAATCCTTGAAGATCTTGCCTTGAACCATGATTTTCTTTTGAACCTTGAACCATTTGCTCCTACCATGAACCTCCTATTTTAGCCATGCCTTTGCACTTCCTGTTTTCCAAATTATTGTGGTCTCCATCTAATATCTCCAACATCTCGCTCTTTTCACTCCTGCTGCCATCCGTATCTCCCCTACCACACGTTGTTGACCTTTGGCTTGTTCCTTAACTACGCTTCTGCTTAATCCCAACCTGCGACCACTTGTTTATGACCTTTGGCTTATTTACTTACTACATTTCTGCTTGATCCCTACCTGCTATATCTGCTACTGGACCCTGGCTTGCTCACCTCCTGGTGGGCAATCCTGAGGACCGTGACTTGCTACTAACATACAGCAAAACCCTTCTTCACCATCGGGAGCTTTGGTGTACACCAGTTAGTTCCAAGACTCTGCACCTGGGGTGAACCCATGTCTTCCACCAGGGTAACCTGCTTCTGCACTTATCCAGCCTCTCTACTGCTATAGCTACTGGTCTGCAAGCCTGACCTCTAAATGTGTGAAAACAATACTGATTTCTATTTGCAATAACAGCTGCAGTTGAGATTACAATAGGACTGAGTCATTTTTTATCCAAAGGCATTGTAAAAGATTCAAAAAGAAATGCCAATATTTATGTAAATGCTATAGGATAGTGTGTACAAGCCAGTAGACTTGGGTCATCCAAGGGAGGTCAGCTTTTTAACCTACTCAGTTTGATAGACCATGCCCAAAGACCAAAAAACACCAGTTGCCAGTAACCCAATACAATGTGTGCTTTCTTTTACCACGGTTTGACCTAAATTTGCATAATTGTTCCCTCCTAGTATGTTTACTTTAACTGAATACTTGTGAATGCCCAAAGATAACTGACATTGGTATGTGAAGATACCAGGGGCAGACTGACAACTCATGGGGCCCCCGGACACTAGGGGATCATGGGGCCCCTGTGTCCTTACCCAAACTCAAAAAAGCCTATGAAAAAGGTACCAGGGGCATCTCATGGGGCCCCCTACTGACCCCGGGCCCTCGGGCAGTGCCCAAGTTTCCAAATGGTCAGTCCGCCCCTGGAAGATACATTAATATTCTCTTACCTCGTTGACTTCCAGAGTCATCATCTTCTTCCCTGACAACTGTTTCTTAAGCTCCGTAATTTCAGCTTCCAGAAGATGAATGACCTCCTCGTAGTCATGTTCAGCACTGTGAGCCTGTTGCTGGGCTGCGTCTGCCACGTCTAATTTGTTGTGAAGACAGCGATTCTCAGACAGGAGTCCAAGGACTTTCTAAAAAATGTCCAGGTTTGATATATTAAGATTTCAGACCTGTTTCCTGAGACTCGTATTACAACCTAACTCCAGTTTATAAAATATTTTTGATGAGGGCGTAAGTTAAAATCTCCCTGACCAAGAAAGCAATAAACACACCCAAAAAGGTGCCTTCTATGCTCTGTTTATAACTAAATAGTATGTTTTTGCTTGAGTTTGGCTTTAAGGCTTGAGAAGATTGTGCTCACCTGGTTCATCCTTTGGAGTTCCTCTTCTGTCACTTTCTTACTGGTTTCCACTTCTACCAGCAGTGCCTAAAAATTCAAAGAAACCTAAATGAATTAAAATAAAAAACAATTCCACTCAATGATATGCTGAAAAAATGTCCTTGTTTTGTCCTGTGTCTCTGGGAAAGGAAGTAAAGTTAAATTTCCCCAATTTGAACATAGGTGAAAATACTTTTCCTCAATCTAGTTAAGCTACCTACCTACCTCTTTGCAGCAATAACGTCAAAACTAAAGGTGCTCTAAATGACCCTCCTGTGCTAACACTCACCTTCAGACGCCGGACCTCTTGCCTCAATTCTGATACCTCGTCCTGCAGCTGTTCCAGTTCTAAGCTTTCGGAGAACCTTGGTAAGTCTTCTTCCTGCACATTATAAGGAGGACACATCAAAATTAGACATATCTGTTGTAATTTCTCTGAACAGTAACCCATCTTTAAATCTCTATGGAACCTTCAGGGTGCTATGTGTGATGGTGCCCCATAGCAAAACAATTTAGGAGCCCTGTACTCTCCAATCTCCATCGTTTTACAATACAAAATAATAATTGCTCTAATAGCAATTGTGAAGTTTTTCCAAAACTAATTATACGGTCATTTTACTAAAATGTATAAATCAATGTGTAGCTAAACATTGTTGGAAACCAGAGCAGTTGCATGGTCTGTCATCACTATGGTCACACTTTCAGGAATGCTCCCTATTTGGAAATTACCTCCTCTGTTAGTAACTTTGTACTGAGTTTCAACCCTAGGGTTTCTCCAGAGGTTGATAGGAGTTCTTTGAATGTGGCTCATGGATCTTTCACCTGATAGTGCCTCCATATTCCTGGACCCAATGCCACTTGGAAGAGCCAGCAGTATGACACCAACCATCTTTTTATCTGATAGTGGCGTTCTGATCACCTCTGTACAGGAAACATACACTGACCATAAATGTAACAAACATTCTTCCCTCTCACTCCAATTATTTAGTTTTAGCTGGGGTCCCCCAAGACATGAAACCTATGTCAAGGGATCCTCTGGGGTAAAAGGGTTGAGAAAAGCTGATTACGATATTGAAGAAAGAGGTTGAGCATTACAGCCAGGAAACAAGAATGTTCAGATGGAGAGGTCATCAATGGCAGCCTCCATGACAAGAGTTTGATCATTGATCAATTTATTGCAAAATATTTAGCTGATCTAGAAGGGAGTTAAGAAAAAAAGAAGGTGTTTTAATCACAAAATGGAAAGTGGGGTTTTATATTAACTGTCTTTGACCATTTGCCGCTGCAACATGTTTCATACCAAACAATGTCCTTTGTCATGTACCACCATTTCACTCCAAAGTCAAGGCCATAGTAAACGATCCACACTATTATCACCTCCCAACAGAAAGTTATAACCCCACCCATAATAGATGACAGTCAGGAAATGACAGGCTGAAGTTCCACCTATAATAGGTGTTGGTTAGGTAATGGCAGGCAGCAGCGCACCTTGGTGACCAGGGAGTGGAATGCTGAAGTGTCGAGTAAGTTGGCCACTTCACAGTGGGTGAAGAGCAGGCAGCTGGCATCTAGGCTTGCCTCCTCCAATTCATCCTGCAGACAGTCACGGAGAACCTGCAGCAAGTCTGAACAGAAGAGACACAGCTAAACAACTTAATAACTATCAAAATTTGAAGCTGAACTCCTTTTGGTACTTGACCTTTAAATGATTGCTTGATGTGATTGCAGCTGATAGTGTCATGCCAAAACTGAATTGAAAAACCAAAGTTACAAGCACAATAAATGTGTATTTATTACCAAATAAATGTGTATTTTTTCTGAAGACAGGTCACATAAATCAAAGAATACAGACATTTTGGGGATTAATAGAACTCCTACTTTAAAGCGTGTGACTGCCTAGAGCATTGGTCTCCAACTGTGGCCTGCGGACCAAATGCGGCCCTTTGCTTGCCTTTATCTGAGGAACTTTCTCTCCTACTAATATGAGGCATCATTCCTCCTACTGACACCATTGATGGGACATTATACCTTTCACTGATACCAACATTGGGGCACTATTTCTCCCACTGACCCCAACGATGGGGCACTATTTCTCCCACTGACACCAATGATGGGACACTATTCCTCCCACTGACCCCAATGATGGGGCACTATTCCTCCCGCTGACCTTAATGATGGGGCACTATTCCTCCCGCTGACCCCAACGATGGAGCACTATTCTTCCCACTTACACTAAAGAAGGGGCACTATTCCTCCCACTGACCCAAATGATGGGACACTATTTCTCCAACTGACCCCAACCATGGGGCAATATTCATCCCGCTGACCCCAACGATGAGGCACTATTCCTCCTACTGATACCAATGATGGGGCACTATTCCTCCCGCTGACCCAAACGATGGGACACTATTTCTCCGACTGACCCCAATGATGGGGCACTATTCATCACGCTGTCCCCAACGATGAGGCACTATTCTTCCCACTGATACCAATGATGGGGCACTATTCCTCCCACTGATACCAATGATGGGGCACTATTCCTCCCGCTGACCCAAATGATGGGACACTATTTCTCCGACTGACCCCAATGATGGGGCACTATTCATCCCGCTGACCCCAACGATGGGGCACTATTCCTGCCACTTACCCTAATGACGGGGCACTATTCCTCCCGCTGACCCAAATGATGGGACACTATTTCTCCGACTGATCCCAATGATGCGGCAGTACTCCTCTCACTGACCCTTACGATGGGGTCATTATTCTACCCCTACTGACCACCAAGCCTGAGGCATTTTTTAGTTTGGATATATGATTATTGACATTTTACAATAATACAGTAAAAAGCGTATGATATGAAAGTATCAAATGACGGCTCCAGTACAGCATATGTAATCAGTCAAACCCGCAGCCAAGATGAAGCATAAGGGCCCAGAGTCCATTAGTGTGCCACATGTGCAGTACTAGGAAAATGAACTATAGAATGCAATGTACCCATTATAAGTGTATACTCAAATCGAGAGGATATAGTTTTTAAATAAGGGGGGGGGGCAGGAAAAGGAAAAAAGAAGAAGAGTAAGGGAGAAGTCAAAGAGAGAGAAGGTATAAGATTTATTGGGCTATTACATTGGTCCATCTAGTCTTGAGTCACAGCCTACAAAGCCTAAACCATGGGGAGAAAGAGCTTGTATGAATAAAGGGGGAGGCAGAGCAAGGCCATCCGGGGGTGCTTGGGTGTTTAATAATTCCCCATTTAAAGTTTAAAGGAAGGTGTCCCTAGCTCGACTGTAGAGAAGAGAACTATAAAGGGGGTCTCAGCGCCTGGAGCTCTCAATGCCTGAGGCATTTTTTTACTCCCAAAAACCCCAGTCCGCCCTCCTAAAGTCTGAAGGACAGTAAACTGGCCCTTTAGAAAGTTAGGAGAAGTCTGACCTAGAGGAAGGGTCCCTGAAGGGACCCAAAACATGAGTATTCTTTGACTTAAGTGAAGCTGTCTTCACAATAAATAAGTAAATATTTTTTTGCAGTGCTTGTGACTTTGTATCGTTCTAGGGCTAACCAATTGCCTATAAAAGCAACACGGTTTTATAATTTTTAATAGCATTCAATCAAAGAACACTAGTCAGAAATTGGCATTTTAAAGAGTTGAAGTCTATTCTCCTAACTTGCTATAATGTGTTATATGTGAACGGCTAGCGTAGTATAGTACATAAGCAGATACCTCCATAGCTCATGGTGCCCTGGCAGTCAGTTATTAGGCTCTGATGGATCTCTCTCCTCTTCTCTTCTGAAACCTCCAACCCCAGAAACTGCAAGACCTGAAGTGCAGAATAATGACTGGTTAGTCTTGGATCATATAAAAATCCATCAACTGTATACACAGTGAATGTTCCAGGGCTCCAAATCTCTTTATAGCGCCCACCAGGTCTAGTTTCTCCTCCTTGATCCGGACATGGGGATCCAGCATGACTTTTTGCTTGAGAGATGATGGCCTGTGAATTGGTGAGGATATGGGAACTGCAAAGAAAAATTAAACAATAAGAACAGCTCTCAATCAATATCTACCAGAAATTCTCACACTTTATGGGCTGGGACAAAAAACATCACCAAATCCAAAACTGAACCCACAAATCCTTAAATACATGTGAACCCTAAATGTATTTCTCAGTACATTTGGCATTAGTCCTCACAATATGCAGATTTATTAAGCAAATCGTTTTTTTGAAAATCTATTACAGTGTTTCTTTACTACAGATCCCACCAGTAGCACGTCCTGTTGCAGGCTGACAATGCTAAGGCATTACCTTGCAATTACCAGTAGTGATGTCAGCCATTCATTCAAGATCCTGCAATTGGCCAATGGGCTGTCTGTCTAATAGACATTTTAAGCAGCCCAATGGCCACATGATGGAACAGCACAGCATGCTGACATTGCTGCTGCTAATTGTTAGTCAGTTGGTTAGCAATGTCAGCATGCAACAGGAAGTGCTATTACTGGCAGGATCCCCAGTTAAGAAATGATTCTTTTACGATGATTCTGATTCAGGCTGACAATGCTAAGCAAAATGTCCCAATTTTTCTCATACGTTTCAGCAGGGCAAGGACTCCCAATTTCACTTATCCTTACTGACCAGTCAATCAACAGGGAGGCTAACCTCAATCTCTGATATACCGATGGCCACTAGAGGCAGCATTTACAAATCTAAATATGAAACAGGTCAGTGTTACTATAATAACGTACTGAAGATACAGCGTCTTCTGTGAGTCTTACCTGAAATGGTGAGTTCCGGAGGACAGATATCAGGGGATGGCGAAGGCACGTTGTTTTCATGTCGGCACTGAAATGCAACAAAGGAGAGTTACCCAGAAAAAAATGATCATACGTCTACAAATGAGGATGCAGATAAGAGATGTGACCTCCACCTTAGCGCTTTCAGGTGCAACTCACTGAACCTAATTGACCCAATAGAGGGCATGAGGTCCATATGCACTCATGGCGTGTAACTGAAGTAGAAGATAGGTCCAGGGAAATCCTGACACTCCACCAACTGAGAATGCTCTGACTGATCCTATGACAGGTCTGCGACACTGGGTCCCATATAGATCAGTGGATCACTACAATATAATACCAAACATCACTAGCACCATGGTCCCTGGACCATCTTTCTGCTTGAATTAAACACCAGGTCCTGTATAGATCCATGGAAAACGCCAATGGAATACCAAACATTAATAACACCATGAAAAAGGAAACTCCAGACAAGTAGAAGTACCATCTACTGTAAATTTTTTTAGATATATGCAATTCAGATGTTCACAATAAAAACCAGTATGAAACTGCAGGACAAGCAGTTCATGTTAAAAAAGGAGAGTTATTGTCAATCTAAAAGGCTCCTTTCTACGCGTTTCATAATTGACATCAACAGGGCCTGCAGATTTTATGTTGGATTTAATTGTGAACATTTGTATTGCACATATCTAAATAAAACTATACTGGAAGGAATGTATACAGTCTGAAGCTTCCTTTTTCATAGTGATATTCATGTTCGGTATTACATTGGAGAAATCCACGGATCTATAAGGGACGTGGTGTGGCAGGCCTGGAGGTGGGATCGGTTGGAGTTGTCAGAGCAGCAATGGGTTGTCACTGGAATATCCTCCTGCTTACACACAAAAAGCACATATTAACCTAAATATTCTCTGTGGGGTCAATTAGGTCTGGTAAGTTACACCTGTAAGTATCTACAGTGGAGGTCAGGTCTTTGTGTCTGCATCCGCACAGTGACATTTCTTGTTGAAGCTCTACAAATTTGGACACTTTGTTTTGTTAGATGGTATATCGTCCTTATGCCAGCAGCTATCTAAAACAGTTTTCTCAGACCTTTTTACCCCAGAAAAAACATTCAGGCGTCAGGGAGCCCCTGCTAAAAATAATTCATTGGTGGTCAGTGAGAAGAATGCCCCTTACATTGGTGGTCACTGGGAAGAATACCCCTTACATTGGGGGTCAGTGGGAAGAATACACCTTACATTGGGGATCAGTGGGAAGAATGCCCCTTACATTGGAGGTCAGTGGGAAGAATGCCCCTTAAATTTGAGGTCAGTGGGAAGAAAGCCCCTTACATTGGTATTAGTGGGAAAAAATTCTTCACATTTGAGGTAAGAATGCCCTTACACTGGTGGCCAAAGGGAAGAACTGCCTTTAAACTGATGGTCAGTAGGAAGAAAGACATTATATTGGTGGTCAATAGGAAGAATGGCTTTCACATTCGTGGTCAGTTAGAAGAATGCTCCTTACATTAATGGTCAGTGAGAAGAACGTCCATTACATTGAGAGTCAACGGGAATAATGCCCTTACACTGGTGATCAGTAGGAAGAATGCTCCTTACATTGGTAATTAATGGGAAGAATATCCTCACATTGGTGGTCAGTGGGAAGAATGCCTTTAAACTGATGGTCAGTGGGAAAAATTACATTATATTGGTGGTCAATAGGAAGAATGGCTTTCACATTCGTGGTCAGTAAGTAGAATGCTCCTTACATTGGTGGTCACTAATATGAATGCCCCTTATATTGGTGGTCAGTGGGAAGAATGTCCTCACATTGGTGGTCAGTGGGAAAAATGCTTCCTACATTGGTGATTAGTGAAAAGAATGTCCTCACATTAGTAGTCAGTGGAAAGACTGCTCCTTACATTGGAGGTCAGCAGGAAGAATGCTCCCTACATTGATGATCGGTGGGAAGAATGCACCTTACATTGGTGCTCAGTGGGATGAATGCCCTTTATATTGATGATAAGTGGGAAAGATGCCCCTTACATTGGTGATCAGTGGGATGAATGTCCTTTATATTGATGATAAGTGGGAAAGATGCCCCTTACATTGGTGGTTAGTTGGAAGAATGCCCCCTTACATTGGAGGTCACAAAGCCACCCTTACCAAGAGCTAAAGAGATAATTGGTGTTATGCTGTCGGCTCTGCCAAGCGGCACTGAAGCTAAAACTATGCAGTCACCAGGAATCAGGAGAACAAACAGTCACAACTCAAAGAAACCCCTAACAACCTCTGGTGGTACTCTGGTTGGGAATGGCTGATCTAAAAGGATACATATTGAAAAGCAGATTTCAGTCTTTTATTCTTGTAGTAAAATCAGGTGAACAGATAAAAGGGATCATAAACTTTGCTTCATTTCCCAAATTGGAAGTTACTCTAACAGCCAATCAGAAAGCAGTTAGTCATTATCACTGGTCACCATGTCCTGCAACAGTCTGCACACTGTTCTTTGTCTTATTGAATAGAAGCCATGCATCTCTCACCTCTGGAGATCGGACGTGGACTTTCAGCCTGCAGGAGGGCAGCCCGTTTCCCAGCATCCTGTGCTGCAGTGACGCGGAACTACTGCCTCCCAGCATTCGCAATGCGTTTGGGATAAAGGACACATCGGTGCAGCTGTCCTGTCTTAGAAGACAAAAGAAACTCCTGAAGAATATAACAGAAGGACAACGTAATGCATAAAGGCGCTGAGGTCCTCTGCCCATAATTTGCTTATGCATCGTGCTACCATAGGCGATCTACAAAAAGTGCGAGCTTCACACAGAAAAGGACTACTGATTGAAAGACTGAGTCTTCATTACCCTCCACAAACCAAATCTAGCATGTCAACTCTGCCCACTTCCATTTTTTATTTTTAACAAATAGGCCCCTTGAAGCCATACACAGAACATTCCTGAATAATGAAAACATACAACCACCCATCAAACACAATGGGGTTACATTGATACAACTAGTACAGGCTAAAAGTCAGAAACTTCCTGCGGTGTGCTAAAAACACAAATTGCTCATTTTTTTTTTTTTTACACGTAACACGCTAATACAACACAAAGGGGCTGTAAGCCTTCATGGGCACATGACATGCATGTCAGTCTTGTCTAATAGCCCATTTCTACATTGTGTTGCCCATGTTGCTGTGTTGCAATGAAATTATTATAAATGGCTTCCCAGGGCAACGCACAGGCAACACATGCCGCACACCACCGTGCCATGCAATGCACTGTGATACACATTTGCTGGATTTTCAGGTGTGTTGGCAGCACATTTTTTTTTATTTTGCCTCTAAGTTAACCTTTTCAGAAAAAAATGAGGATGTGAACTAAAACTGTACACCCTCCCTGCCCTCCAGTCCCCGCTTCAATTACCTGTGATGAGCCCATGCAGCCGGTGTAGTGAAATCCACTCTTCTTCTGGGACAGATCAAAGCGATGGTCAATGCCACACAGGCTGCATGTGCACTGACAGATAATCAGCCACAGAGGCAGGGGCGGACTGACAACTCATTGGGCCCCCGGGCAATAGGGGATCATGGGGCCCCTGTGTCCTTGCCCACACACAAACCACACCCAAAATAGCCTATGAAAGGTACCAGGGGCATCTCATGGGGCCCCCTACTGACCCAGGGCCCTCGGGCAGTGCCCGAATGGTCAGTCCACCCCTGCACAGAGGTAAGGACTGGCGAGGTAGGGGCAGGAGCGGACTGACAACTCATGAGACCCCCGGGCAATAGGGGATCATGGGGCCCCTGTGTCCTTGCTCAAAAAAGCCTAAGAAAAAGATACCAGGGGCATCTCATGGGGCCCCGTACTGACCCCGGGCAGTGCCTGAGTTTCCAAATGGTCAGTCCGCCCCTGGGTAGGGGATGGTGTATGGCAGGGGTGTCAAACTGGTGGTCCTCCAGCTGTTGCGAAACTACAAGTCCCATCATGCCTTTGTCTTTGGGAGTCATGCTTGTAACTGTCAATCTTGCAATGCCTCATGGGACTTGTAGTTTGGCAACAGCTGGAGGGCCGCCAGTTTGACACCCGTGGTGTATGGTGTTAGCTCACCTTCTCATTTTTTCTGAAAAGACGAACTGACCCTTTACCACAGCACATGTTAATCTGCAACATAACGCACGTGTATTAACACACCACAAAGAAATCAATGGACCCTAAATGCAGTACCAACTGTACTGAGAGTCCAAGGACTGGCTACATAACACAGATGGTGAAATAAGAGTTCTCAAAGATGCTCTGAGAACTCTGGAAGAACACCAAGAAAAGGGACATCAATGCTCTTGGGTATCCTCGATATGCAGCAATAGTTGCACTATGTGATAAATACACTCACTGGCCACTTTATTAGGCGCTCCTTGCTAGTACCGGGTTGGACCCCCCTTTTTCCTTCAGAACGGCCTTCATTCTTCATGGCATAGATTCAACAAGGTGTTGGAAACATTCCTCAGAGATGTATGGTCCATATTGAGATAAGTTAGTGTTGCCTTTCTATCATCTCCAACCAGTCTGCCCATTCTCCTCTGACATCAAGAAGGCATTTTCCTCCACGCAACTGCTGCTCACTGGACATTTTATCTTTTTCGGACCATTCTCTGTAAACCCTAGAGATGGTTGTTGGTGAAACTCCCAGTAGATCAGCAGCTTTTGCAATACTCAGACCAGCCCGTCTGGCACCAATAACCATGCCATGTTCAAAGTCACTTAAATCCTCTCTCTTCCCCATTCTGATGTCCTGTTTGAACTTCAGCCAGTTGTCATCACCACGTCTAGATGCCTAAATGCTTTGAGTTGCTGCCATGTGATTGGCTGATTAGCAATTTGTGTTACCCAGCAATTGTAAAAGTGTACCTAATAAAGTGGCCTGTGAGCGTATAATGAAATACAGAAAGTTTTATGCGTTCCCATTGCATTATTTTGAGCGAATATGGGTCATCACTTGGTCAATAAACGACAGCCCAAATCCAGCCAAGTTTTCTTTTTCAGTTTTGGCTGGCAGGGTTAGGATTAAAACAGAACTCTTAAGAAAGTTCAAAACTACCCTTGCAGTGGGACTCCCCCTGCACTGCAAGGGTGAAATTCTCATTTTTGGCTAGGGAACCATTAAAAAGCCATTTTCCTACCCTTATCCCTCACTCTGGCAGGCTTCCTCCTCTCTGAGCAACCTGTTTCTGGAGCCGCTCCCCTTCGCCACTGCCTAGGTTGCAGGCGCTATGACGTCACTACCTAAGACCAGCAAACCTGCATTGTAAATTCAGATGCTGAGCGCCCACTCATAAGCCAGAGCATGACAGAGAAGAAAAAAGCTGCGGGTTCTGGGGGATTGTGGGATGAGATACAGTAAGTAAAACTGCTCTATAATAGTACCCTGGCCTAAAATGAGAATTTAACCCTTGCAGTGCAGAGGGAGTCCCACTGCAAGGGGAAACTTCAAATGTCCCCAGAGTTTAATGGCCCTTCACACTGCTCAGTTTTTGATGTACCTTTGTTCAGTGGTAAAGAATTACATTTAAAGGGATGCATTTTTCTGATCAGTGTAAAAGCAGCCTTAGTGATAAAATCTTAGATCCCTGTCCAAGGGCAGACTGACCATTGGGGAACTCTGGCACTGCCCAAGGGCCCGGGGTCAGTAGGGGGCCCCATGTGATGTCCTTGGTACCTTTCATAGGCTTCTTTGGGTGTGGTTTGAGTGTGGGTGAAGACACAGGGGCTCCATGATCCCCTATTTCCCGGAGGCCCCATGAGTTGTCAGTCCGCCCCTGTCCCTGTCTGTGACTCCATCGAGGGAGATTTTTCATCACTTCCTGTCTCTGCGACAGCTAAACAACAAATGAGGGCAGCAGTTGTCACCATGAACGCACAGAAAGCAATAGAAAGCATTGTCAGAAATTCGAATCCCCTTCCCCACCAAAAATGTGTCCCCAATGGATAGATTTAGCCACTATTTCCTGCCCTTACTGAAAGTGATGAGAAATCACCCCAGAGACACTGATGGGGGCTCTCAAGTCTTTTCCCACTGTATCCAAAAAAAAAAAAAAAAATTAGCTTGAGTTGGGTTAAATAATCTCAGACAACCTGGGTCCGAACCCACCTGAGCCTGGACCTGCTCATTATCCTCTTGGCTTCCTCGTAGGTGACTCCGATCAGTGAGTCTTTATTGATGGAGACCAGTTGGTCACCTGGCCGAAGCCGTCCATCCTGAAAAAGACACCAACAATCCTTAAAGGGGGACTAGAATCTTTTTTTTACATTTTTTTTTTAACATAAATATGTGAAAGTGATCAGCTCAGTGTGCACCATCTTCACAATCTTTGTTCATTTTGATGTTGTTTCTATGTGCAATTTGCAATGAATTATTAATATTGTTATAATAGGAATTTAAACCGCAATACACGAACGTATTCATTAATTACATATTCAGTCTCTGCTTCCTGCTCATGAGGCCGTCATGGTAGTTGTTCTGCCTTCAGCAGGGTAAATCATTAAGTAATATTACATATAGAGAATACATTTACTGCTTTGCAGAAACTAGAGACTGTTTAGTCGTAACGTGTCACTAAACCCACATTATAAAAAACTATCAATAAATGCTGTATTACATGCTGTTCCTACTCAGTCACTATGAGATTTGTTTTCTGTTTTCTGCAAAATACCTGGTTGATCCTGCTGCTCTCTATCTCCACCTTCTGTTCATGTCCCAAATTCAGCTAGGGATTTTTCAGCTGTGGTGGCAACTCTGCACATGCTCAGTTTCCAGTGAGTTTGTATGCTGAGCATTTCTTCCCTAGTACACCTGAGCAGCCCATGTAACTATAGGGTCTCACATGTGGGTGTATACACACTGGTAAATGACAGCCCACTCCCTCCCACCTCCTCCATGCCCACTAACCAGATAAACACAATGAGGGGGTGGGATATTACATGGAGATTAAAGGAGGAATCACCTGCCTCTTATCCTAAGACACAGCCTGGAGGGGCATGACACAGCCTGTGACTGGCAGTGTTATTCCCACAAAATAATACAAATTTGCTTTCAAATATATATTTGTATGCCGATTTAAAACAATTTATTAATAAAAATTTTTTTAACACTATGTATGCCGAAGGCTGTTTTTTTCTTTTTTTTTGAACATGTGACCAGCAGCAGAGGACTACAAGCTCCTCCTGCCACTGTTTCCCTGCTCACGTCTGGAAGGCCCTTCATGGCAACTGTTCAGAAATGGAGTTTAAAAGCCTCTGCTTTTGAGGAAACCATCAGTTCTTCGCTTTACCGAGGATCTCTACAAGAGTTACTTTTTCTACTTTTTTATGCTTTGCTTTTGCTTTGTAACGTTTCTAACAGGGGTGAGATTTCCAGGGTGCCCTTCCCTAGCACCTCCTTGCCAACAGGTGGGCACCTCATTCTTTAGAGTCCCATGCCTGTAGTGCGTCTGTAGGAACCCTAGTCTAAATTTAACCACTTGACCTCTGGTAGGTTTTCCCCATTGAAGTGAAAGTAAACACCCTCTGGATACTTGTTCCTACAGGTAACCTTATAATAAAGCTTACCTGTAAGCAGGGGCGGACTGACAACTCATTGGGCCCCCGGTCATTAGGGGATCCTGTGGCCCCTGTGTCCTTGCCCACACTCAAAGCACACCCAAAAAAGCCTATAAAAAAGGTACCAGGGGCATTTCATGGGGCCCCCTACTGACCCCGGGCCCTCGGGCACTGCCCGAGTGTTCGAATGGTCAGTCCACCCCAGTTTCTAAATAAACTTTCGCAATCTTCACAATGAGCAGACGGTGTTCATTTCCTTATCACCCTATACATGGGCAAACCACAGATTACCTTTTAAAAGAAGAGTTGAAATTGAAGCGCCACACCACTGCTAAGAGGTCCAGATACAACTTTATTCCATTAAAGGTCAGGAGTATAATTCAAAAAGTACCAACGCATTTTGGCAGAGTGCTCTCAATTCACACTGGAATACATATCATTGTAGGTCCAGTTCACTTCTGGGTTTGTTCACTTTGTTGCCGGTTAAGCCTTGGTGAAGGGGCACTTAGACCCCTGAAACGCATTGGATACTTTTTGAATGATATCCCTGAACTTTAATGGAATAAAGTTGTATCTGGACCTCTTAGCGGTGGTACAATTTCAACTCTTCTTACATTTCACTGCAAGCCAAGGAGACTGTGGAGATCCTCTGAGGTGTAGAAGCCGCCTGCCCAGGAACCAGATCATTTATACAACATTAATACCTTAGGATAACAATACTAGTAAAATAAACCTGTGGGTCCAGCGCTATCTTTCCACCTACCTTTTAAAAAAGGCAGCCAAAGGTCAAAAGCCACTGCTTGCCCTGTGATTGTACAGCATTTATAGAAACAGAACATTCATGTAGGGGATTTCAACACTTTAACTTTTTAATTTTCAGCAACTTCTGCAATAAGGTAGCAAATGCAATTACTAAGTGAAAAATCCTAATGCATTTGCAAACTTTCACAAAACTTCACAGCGCGTTAACTGGGAATGTCTGCAAATAAGTCACCTTGATAGCTGGTAGTGGGATGGATATTTTTACCCTGAAGACAAACAGCCATTGCAAGGGAAATGTATACCTTATGGCGCCAAGCTGTGGATAGAAGGAAAAAGATCACCCCACTAGCAAGTGAGAAGAGGCGATTCCAGTGACAGCCAATAAAAGTGAAGGGATGGACGCTTCTCAAGGGACCCCAGGAGTCCCATGTTAAGGAATGGCCTCAGCCGCTGTTCTGGCCATGCCTTCTAACGCCACCCACTGGGGCTTGGTCACAGAGGTGGCCTCAGACCTCTGTGACCCACCGGGGTGAAATGCACCACTGGGTGTTGTAACAATAGTGCGCAATAGAGACATGGAACCTGTACGTGACAACCATTTTTGTTTTTTTCATGAGCAATGATCTTCCTCCCCTCCCCCCTCCTGAAAACTGGAATTTGTAGCTGTAAGTTTTAACGAACTTCAAAAGAACATCTTATCTTAATTAATACACAATAGACGCCAGAACCTAGGCCTGAATCCAGCTGTAAACAGCCAATTAGTCTTGGTAGGATGTCTGTTTCCACAAACCATGGAAAACCCTTTCCTTTGCCCTGTCATAAAACAACAATAACTCAGTCAAGCAATCACACATGACCTATAGGGCCATTAGAGCTCTAGGATTGCAGAGCAAGCCATAAGACATCTATTCCACATGTAACAATTTCACATGCAATTCATAGCATTCAACAGGAACAGGACACATTAATATTGGGTATATATTTGAATAGGGAATATCATACCGAACAAATCAAGGTCATACATGACTATGTTGGCACATAGGAAAGGGGAGAAAGCAGTCTCCTGTCTCCTTGGTGACAAGGTATGCTGTGTTTGGTATCCCTGGCTACAAAATATAATTTTGGATATTGATCTGCCAGTTGCTAGAATACCACCTGCACATATTGGAGGTTATTAATATTAGTGTAAAACTGTATTTGGGCATTGGTTGTAAACGTAGTGGCCTCCCAGCACCCATCCCTTAAACGTCCAACCATTTCAAGAGATTGTACTACATTATTGGGAGGCCGCAGACATTATTATTTAGAAGCGTTACCCTCTGCAGGATAGTAAGGTGGATACACAGGTCCACCTTTTTAATAGTAGAGGATAATGGGAACTAGAACTGGAATCTTGTTATTTATCTTAATGTCTGTATTAGATATTGGTAGCACCTAAATGGGTCATTCCACCCTTTCAGGGTCAGTAACAGGCTGGTGGCGGTGGGGAGGTGACCAAGTCAAGGCTGTCTTAATGCATGGGCACTGCCCAGGGGCCCCAGGTGCATAGGGACCCCTTGATAATCTTGCATTACATCATGCTTTCCAACTGTCCCGGATTTGCCGGGACAGTCACGTTTCTTGACTAAGCTGTCCCGGGAAAGCCAGGGCAGCGTCCCAAAACCTGTACCGTACTCTTGATCCCAGTATTGTGCCCTCCTGCCCCCCCCCCCCTACACTGCGCCCTTCTGCCTCCCAACCCAGTACTGTGCCCTTTGTGTTGATTAGTCTTTGATTTATTTCATGTTTTCTTATTGTTTAAAATCAATTTTACTGAAAATATTAATAAATATATGTTTAATTCTATCAACTATTTATACTATAATTCTTGAGATTAGGTGTGTTAATTGGGGGCAGGTTGGTAGGGGCCCCAGTGCATTACTTTGCCTAGGGGCCCATGATGCTATTAGGACGGCCCTGGACAAAGCCAAATTATCTAACCTCAGTAGAAAAAGTCAGTTCCTGGACCTGGCTCTGCTGTCTGGCATGGCAATTTATCTTAGGACTGGATAGACAGAAATACAAATTCTTTGGCAGGTAAAATATGTATTTTATTTGTGTATTTAGCTGTTTGCATGGAATTGGATTTCAGTATCATTTTCTTAGGGGTCAAAACTGCTGATTAGAGGGTCCTGAGCTTGTTTAAAAAGGATTATCCACATACCGGAGTTGGAAAAGTGCAGCTTTCTTACCCTAAAACTGTCTCCTTCCGGAAGCACATCCTGTATGTAGACCATGGGCCCCTCCTGGCGATTGGAGCCACCACTGATCACCAGACCCAGACCGGAGGACCGGAGGATGGAGATATGCTGGATTCCTGAGTCACTGTACAATGAACACAAGGCGATACAATAAGATGGCGTACATTTAAGCAATGGAGACAGAGGACTCCCACCTGCAGTCTGCCTTTTTAAAGTCTGTAGTAGCGTTTGCAACCTGCAGATGTCACTGTGGCAAACAGAAACTTTGACAAGCAGCTCGTCAATTTATAGCATAGAAATGGTAAAAAAAAACAAAACAGAAACAAACTCGCCAACTACATACATCCTTAAGGCTAGAGTCACACCTATGCAGTTTGCGTTTGATCCATTTCTGCTGTACGTTTTGTGTTTTTGCACATGCGTTTTTGCTGCATTTTTCATTTTTTTTCTTCTTGCTAGGCAGATTTAAAACGCAAAACGCAGCAAAAACACAGAAAAAACGCAATACATGCTTCTCTGCAGCGTTTCCATTGAAGATTATAGAACCAAAACTGCAACTATTTGCGTTAAAAAAAGTCTCTGACACTTTCTAGAAAACACACCGGGTGAAAACACGGAGATGTGAACCTGTCCCATAGGAAATCATGTTAAATGGACTGCTGTGCATTTCTGAAAAACTCAAAACGCTCCAGAAAGTGTGAGCCTTGGGTTAGTAAAGCGGTCTCCAAACTTTGTGAACAAAGGGTCAATTTACTGTTTTTCTGTTTTTAGGGGGACTGGGCTATACCCAGTGGGAGCAGAACAGCATCATTGGTGTCAGTGGAAGGAATAGTGCCCCATCATGGGTGTCAGCCAGAGGAATAGTGCCCCATCATTGGTATCAGTGGGAGGAATAGTGCCCCATCACTGGTGTCAGTGGGAGGAATAGTGCCCCATCATTGGTATAAGTGGGAGGAATAGTGCCCCATCATTGGTGTCAGTGGGAGGAATAGTGCCCCATCATTGGTGTCAGTGGGAGGAATAGTGCCCCATCATTGGTGTCAGTGGAAGGACTAGTGCCCCATCATGGGTGTCAGCCAGAGGAATAGTGCCCCATCATTGGTGTCAGTGGGAGGAATAGTGTCCCATCTTTGGTATCAGTGGGAGGAATAGTGTCCCATCATTGGTATCAGTGGGAGGAATAGTGCCCCATCACTGGTGTCAGTGGGAGGAATAGTGCCCCATCATTGGTGTCAGTGGGAGGAATAGTGCCCCATCACTGGTGTCAGTGGGAGGAATAGTGCCCCATCATTGGTGTCAGTGGGAGGAATAGTGTCCCATCATTGGTGTCAGTGGGAGGAATAGTGCCCCATCATTGGTGTCAGTGGGAGGAATAGTGCCCCAAAGGCCAGAAAAAGGCAAGCAAAGGAGCACATCTGGCCCGATGGTCACATTTTGGAGACCATTCCTTTAGTTCTTGGAGTCATTGACCCAAAACATTTTTATCTGGCATTGCTGATCATTATACTTGTCAGATCAGAGATATAGGAAGTGATATAATAAAGTGAAGTAACTCCACTCCACCATCCCCCCTACTAGCTCTACTGGACAGTACATACCCATACTCTTCTCTACTCTCCACAACAACGGGCGGGCACGTTCAATGGCAGAAATAGCTTATTATTTAATAATTGGACAAATGTGAAAATATCGAATGATGCACTTTGGACTGGGTCTATTTTCACAACATTTGTAGCACAAATGTCAGAAACATTCCTGCAAGCTGAACAAATGTCATGGTCAGGAGATGAATGCCTGTATCGTCAGCGCCATCTAGTGGCCAATATGCTGTACATTCTGAAATACCATAGTGAAAAGTCAATACCACATTTTGGCCACTAGATGGAGCAGATGGTACAGGAATAAATCTCTTAGACACCAGTCCCCCCTTAAGTCACATTCCCCATCAGAGTTCCCCCTTACATCATGTTCCCCATCAGCGTTTCCACTTTGCTCACATTCCCCATCAGAGTCCCCCCTTACATCACGTTCCCCATCAGAGTTCCCTCTTATATCACGTTCCCCATCAGAGTTCCCCCTTACATCACGTTCCCCATCAGACTTCCCCCTTACATCACATTCTCCATCAGAGTCCTCCTTACATCACATTCCCCCTTACATCACATTCTCCATCAGAGTTCCCCCTTACATCACATTCCCCATCAGAGTTCCCTCTTATATCACGTTCCCCATCAGAGTTCCCCCTTACATCACTTTCCCCATCAGAGTTCCCCCTTACATCACGTTCCCCATCAGAGTTCCCCCTTACATCACGTTCTCCATCAGAGTTCCCCCTTACATCACGTTCCCCATCAGACTTCCCCCTTACATCACATTCTCCATCAGAGTCCTCCTTACATCACATTTGCCCTTACATCACATTCCCCATCAGAGTGCCCCCTTACATCACATTCCCCATCAGAGTTCCCTCTTATATCACGTTCCCCATCAGAGTTCCCCCTTACATCACATTCCCCATCAGAGTTCCCCCTTACATCACATTCTCCATCAGAGCTCCCCCTTACATCACGTTCCCCATCAGAGTGCCCCCTTACATCACATTCCCCATCAGAGTTCCCTCTTATATCACGTTCCCCATCAGAGTTCCCCCTTACATCACATTCTCCATCAGAGTCCTCCTTGCATCACATTCCCCCTTACATCACATTCTCCATCAGAGTTCCCCCTTACATCACATTCCCCATCAGAGTTCCCCCTTACATCACATTCTCCATCAGAGTGCCCCCTTACATCACGTTCCCCATCAGAGTTCCCCCTTACATCACGTTCCCCATCAGAGTCTCCCCTCACAACTCGTTCCCCATCAGAGACCCCCCTTACATCATGTCCCGAATCAGAGTTACCACTTATTTCAGAAGCAGAGACCGTGGGCAATCTCTGGGGACTGGATAAAATCTTGTAGCCGGCCAGATGTGGCCGTAGTCTGGAGACCCATGGTATAGACAATAAAAACATCCCCATACATATAGAACATAGCTCTACCCCCATTTGTGCAAAAATGAATGAAAAAAAAAACCATACCAAAACAACCCATATCACGAGTGACAATCAGTTATGAATCACAATGATAATGTATAGTAAATAGGTTTTGGATTGCACCATCTGAATGTTAATAAATGATTTTATATAGAAAAATGTTCACAACGTACAAAAACTATAAATACAGCTAATAAAGATCTTTGCACTGTGAACTGTAAAGAAACGCTGGGTGGCAGCATAATACAAAATGTGAGAATCTAAGTCGTCTATACAGGGTATCCTGGCCAACATATCCTCAGAGCAAGGGCGGACTGACAACTCATGGGGCCCCGGGCAATAGGGGATCATGGGGCCCCTGTGTCCTTGCCCAAACACAAAAAAGCCTATGAAAAAGGTAGCAGGGGTATCTCATGGGGCCCCCTACTGACCCCGGGCCCTCGGGCAGTGCCCAAGTTTCCAAATGGTCAGTCCGCCCCTGCCTTAGAGTGCGCAGATTTATGCAACCCATACACGGGTCGAATTCTGAACAAATTTTCTTTAGAAAATAGGAAATTTTGTGCGTTTTGAAATCTGACGGCACCACCATTGATTTTGAAATTCGGCCAACCAAACCTTTAATTTCATTTCATGTTCCTACAGAAAAGAATTTTCTTGGCTGGGAATCTTCTTTTCTTTCCAGGTCACAGCTCACGCTCGTTTCTTTTCAGTGACATTTGTGGCACGATTCTCCCATTATTGATTAGAAATTAGTTAGTTTTTCAAAAAATTTCCAACATGCCCGATCACTCAAATTGGACGGTCGCTCGAAAATCGGCTGTTGCTGTGGTCCACTAATGGTGCGAAATTCAAACAAAAATTCTTAAAAAAGATTTTCAAAAGAAAATTCTGGTGGAATTTGACCCGCGTATGGCCAGATTTACTTACAAAGCTCACGTCCCACCTGTTATCAAAACCCTACAGAGACAATACTAAATGGCAACAAACCGAGATGATTGTGATGCAGAAAACACCGAAATCAGAGGCAGCCATATAAATAGCAACATTTATTTGAGACCAATCATGGGGCACCATTCCTCCCACTGACACCAACATTGGGGCATATTTTCTCCAAATGACACCCAGGGATGGGGCACAATTCTTCCCACTAATCTAAATGATGGAACACTATGCCTCCCACTGACACCAATGAAGAGGCACTCTTTCTCCCACTGACACCAATAATGGAGCACTATTCCTCCCACTGACACCAGTGATGGGGCACTAGTCCTCTTACTGACACCAATGTTGATGTACTATTCTCCTCACTTACACCAATGATTGGGGAACTATTCCTCCCATTGATACCAATGATGGGGAACTATTCCTCCCATTGACACCAATCATTGGGGAACTATTCCTCCCACTGACACCAATCATTGGGGAACTATTCCTCCCACTGATACCAATGACGTAACACTATTCCTCCCACTGACACCATTGATGGGGCATTCTTCATCCTACTGACACCAACAACTGGGGAACAATTCCTCCCACTGACACCAATGATGGGGCAAAATTCCTCCCACTGTTACCAATGATGGGGCACCATGCCTCCCACTGACACCATTAGGGGATTTTCTCCAACTGACACTCAATAGGGTACAGTTCTCCCCACTGATTCAGATAATGTAACACTATCCCTCCCACTGACACCAACAAAGGGGCACTATTCCTCCCACTGACACCAATGATGGGGCACTATTCCTCCCACTGACACCAATGATGGGACACTATTCCTCCCACTGACACCAATGATGGGACACTATTCCTCTCACTGACACCAGTGATGGGACACTATTCCTCCCACTGACACCAATGATGGGGCACTATTCCTCCCACTGACACCAATGATGGGACACTATTCCTCCCACTGACACCAATGATGGGGCACTATTCCTCCCACTGAAACCAATGATGGGGCACCCATGGGGTACCCCCTCTTTCCTTTCAGGCACCCTATCCGGCCCCTTGCTCAATCCCCCCCTATACCACCTCCCCATACACAGTTCTAGATGCTTTAACTCCCATTCCTACCTGACTCTATATCTCCTACCTATAGAATACAACATGCAGTACCTTTCTATGAGTACATCCCATTCTTCACCTATACTCAGCATTTGACTGTATGCTCCATGATAAATAAATCATCAAAAAAGTAATACAAAAAAAGGTGTAAAAGCTGTTATTCAGAAGCCATGAAATAGATCTTTCTGGATTATGACAGCCTTTGTAGGAATGTGCTAAAAATGATAGAAGATGATGCCCTAAACAGCTTTCAAAGTAAAAAAAAAAAATAAAAAAAGTTGGAATTGACATTTGCCATACAAATATTGTTCCCGGGCCCCCAGGCGCACTGTACCTTGCTGAGGAGTACGGAGAAAGGCTGCTCGTGCCTCCAAACTGGCTATGGCAGCTGCCGGGACTTAGCAGCAAAGGACTCTGGGAGCGGGACGAGGACTCAGAGGATGTACTTTCCAGATAGCGACCTATTTCATAAAGAAAAACAAATTGGTGACTCAAAGCAACCAATCAGAATTCATCCAGTGGTCTGGGTTGCAGCAACTACCGGTATATATTTTTTCTAAACTGATAAAAGGGTATTGTATCCATTTTGCATAGTTAGGTGTTTGTGTATGAAGCTTTTTTTTTCAGCAGGAACGCAGAGGAATTCCGGCACCTCCAGCACTGAATGTATATAATGGCAAGGTGTGCTGGGGGGTTTATTTCTGCTGGCTGCTGGGGGATCTATTATCACTGGTGGGGATCTATTTTTGCATGAAGGTCTGTTGTTTCTGTGAAGGTCTACTGTTGCTGGTGGGGATCTATTGTTGCTAGGAGTGCTAGGGGTTCTTATCTTGCTGGGGGGGTCAATTATTGCTGGGAGTGATCTACTGTTGAGGGAGGGATATATTGTTGCTTGCTGCTGGGAGATCTATTGATGCTGGCTGGTGGAAGTCTATTGTTGCTGGGGTGGATCTACTGTTGCTGGGGTGGTATTTTGTTGCAGGGGATCCGTTGTTGCTGGGGGAAGGTCTATTGTTGTGTGGGGGATCGATTTTTGCTGGGGCGTCTATTGTTATTATTTGGGTCTTTTGTTGCTCGGAAATTTATTGTGCCTGGTGGGGGGGGGGGTCTGTTGTTGCTGCCTGCAGGGGATCTATTTTACTGCTTTTCTTGTTATCATTAACAAATTTCATGCAAATTACTTAGCACCACAAAATTATACTCGGTTCTGTATTCTCTAAAAGGGGTGGTACTAGGAGGTGGGTAAGGGGTGGAACCAGAGAGGGTGTTCGTAGGTGGGTAGGGAGTGCAACCAGGGAGGGTGTTCGTAGGTGGGTAGGGAGTGCAACCAGGGAGGGTGTTCGTAGGTGGGTAGGGAGTGGAACCAGGGAGGGTGTTCGTAGGTGGGTAGGGAGTGGAACCAGGGAGGGTGCTCGAAGGTGGGTAGGGAGTGGAACCAGGGAGGGTGTTCGTAGGTGGGTAGGGAGTGGAACCAGGGAGGGTGTTTGTAGGTGGGTAGGGAGTGGAACCAGGGAGGGTGCTTGAAGGTGGGTAGGGAGTGGAACCAGGGAGGGTGCTCGGAGGTGGGTAGGGAGTGGAACCAGGGAGGGTGCTCGGAGGTGGGTAGGGAGTGGAACCAGAGAGGGTGCTCATAGGTGGGTAGGAAGTGGAACCAGGGAGGGTGCTCGTAGGTGGGTAGGGAGTGGAACCAGGAAAGGTGTTCGGAGGTGGGTAGGGGGCGGAACCAGAGAGGGTGCTCGGAGGTGGGTAAGGGGTGGAACCAGGGAGGGTGCTCGGAGGTGGGTAGGGGGTGGAACCAGGGAGGGTGCTTGGAGGTGGGTAGGGGGTGGAACCAGGGAGGGTGCTTGGAGGTGGGTAGGGAGTGGAACCAGAGAGGGTGCTCAGAGTTGGGTAGGGAGTGGAACCAGGGAGGGTGCTCGGAGGTGGGTAGGGGGCAGAACCAGGGAGGGTGCTCAGAGGTGGGTAGGGGGCGGAACCAGGGAGGGTGCTCGGAGGTGGGTAGGGGGCGAAACCAGGGATGGTGCTCAGAAGTGGGTAGGGAATGGAACCAGAGAGGGTGCTCAGAGGTGGGTAGGGGGTGGAACCAGGGAGGGTGCTCAGAGGTGGGTAGGGGGTGGAACCAGGGAGGGTGCTCGGAGGTGGGTAGGGAGTGGAACCAGGGAGGGTGCTCAGAGGTGGGTAGGGGGTGGAACCAGGGAGGGTGCTCGGAGGTGGGTAGGGAGTGGAACCAGGGAGGGTGCTCAGAGGTGGGTAGGGGGTGGAACCAGGGAGGGTGCTCGGAGGTGGGTAGGGAGTGGAACCAGGGAGGGTGCTCAGGTTGGTAGGGAGTGGAACCAGGGAGGGTGCTCAGAGGTGGGTAGGGAGTGGAACCAGGGAGGGTGCTTGGAGGTGGTAAGGGGGCGGAGACAATGGGTGACTAAGAAGGGGGAAGTTCCTGCACCTATTCTCTGAAAATAAAAAATCCCTGTATAAAGCAATACTATGGTCATAGACATTCACTTTCAGTGCTGCTAGTCCGCCTCTCTTGCTGTGTGTTATAAATGGGCCCCTCAGTGCTTAGTGGATGTTCTTACAGTAAGTAGTAAATGCAGAATGGTACTTACCGCTGTGCATTATGGGAGAACTCCGAGACGACCCATTGTCACTGTGGGAGCTGCATTTCTCCAGCAGTTCAGAGAATTCCTTTCTGAAATACCGGAAGAGAAGGTGTCATGTTTGGAAGTTACATGGTAGCATCACCAATTTTTTATAAAAAGGTTTTTTCTTCATTTGCACAATTTTCTGTCTTTTACTTCTTACCTGGTCTTTGATGGATCAATCTATATTATGTAAAGATCAATTCCAGGTATGGTATTCTCACATGCCATTAGTACAGTGTCAGTGAATTTTTATTAGCACTGATCACTGTATTGGTGTCACTGGGGATGTCAGTGACACCAAGTCAGTTCCCCCCCAGTGTCAGAATACCTGCCGAAGTCCCGCTATAAGTGGATGATTGCCGCAATTACTAGCATAAAAAAAAAAATTCTAGTATATATGCCGCCATTTGTAAACGCTATAAAACTTTCACGTAAACCAATTAATTTACAGGTATTGGGATTATTGTTTAGCAAAGACACGGAGCAGAATACATTTTGGCCTAAACTTATGACTAAATTTTATTTTTTACATTTTTTATTGGATATGTTTTATAGTAAAAAAGTCAAAAATATTTTTTTTTTCAAAAAGGACACAAATTTAATTTGCGTGCAGCATTGCATGACCGCGCGATTGTCAGTTAAAGTAAGGCAGCGCCGTATCGCAAAAAATGGCCTGGTCAGGAAGGCGGCGGAAATCCTTTGGAGGGCAAGGGGTTAACCAATTCATGATTCCCCCTATAGCAGATTTGCTGCTACAGGGTGGCCAGTTACTATACATACGTGATTCTGCACTTCCTCATTGAGGGGGTGCGCGCGAGCCGGCGCGCGTGTTCTCAGGTGCGCCGCTTCTGCTGTGATTAGTCACAGCAGAAGCTGATCAGCGTGTGCCAGCCAATGCATGAGCGCCGGCACAAGCTGATCGGCGAGGAGAGAGACGCAGCTCTGCCTATGTAAACAAGGCAGAGCTGTGCCCAGGGAAGGGGTTAAACCTCCAGGATGATCAAAGGGTTGATTGTGTACCTAAGCAATGATTTTGTGTAAAAACACATGAAAGTACACAAAATCACTGGTCAGGCACGGCACGCAATTAACCCTTTGATCGCCCTGGATGTTTAACCCCTTCTCAGCCAGTGTCATTAGTAAAGTGACAGTGTCTATTTTTACTGTATTAATGTCACTGGTTCCCACGAAAGGTCAGTTAGCGTCAGATTGTCCGCCGCAATATCACAGTCCCGCTAAGGTGGTGACTGCCGCCATTACTAGTATATAAAATAAAAAATTAACAAAAATTCCAGTATATACCATAGTTTGTAGATGCTATAAATTTTGCGCAAACCAATATTCAATATACGCTTTTTTTGTAGCAAAATACATCTTGGCCTAAATTTATGGAGAAATTTGATTTTTTTTTAATTGGATGTATTAAAGCAGAAAGTTAAAAATATTTTTTTTTTTTTTCCGAAATTGTCAGTCTTTTTTTTTGGTTTATAGCACAAAGACGAAAAAACACCAAGTCAGTTCCCCCAGTGGCAGAATACCCGCCGCAGCCCCGCTATAAGTCGCTGATTGTCGCCATTACTAGTATATATAAAAAAAAATTCCAGTATATACATTTGTAAACGGTATAAAACTTTCACATAAACCAATTAATTTACAGGTATTGGGATTATTGTTTAGCAAAGACACGGAGCAAAATACATTTTGGCCTAAACTTATGATGAAATTTTATTTTTTAAATTTTTTATTGGATGTGTTTTATAGTAAAAAAAGTCAAAAATATTGTTTTTTTTTTTCAAAAATTGTCGGTCTTTTTTTGTTTATAGAAAAAAAAATTAAAAATGCACTGAAGATCAAATACCACCAAAAAAGGACATAAATTTAATTTGGGTGCAGCAATTTTTTTAATTTGATGTATTAAAGCAGAAAGTTAAAAATATTGTTTTTTTTTTTCAAAATTGCCAGTCTTTTTTGTGGTTTATAGCACAAAGAAGAAAAAACTCAGTGGTGATAAAAAAAAGAGAAAACTCTATTTGTGGGGGGAAAATTGACATAAATTTAATTTATGTACAGCATTGCATGACCGCGCAATTGTCAGTTAAAGTAGCGCAGTGCTGTATAGCAAAAAAAAAAAAGGCCTTTCAGGAAGAGTGGTAAATCTTTTGGAGGGCAAGTGGTTAAAGAGGACCTGTAAATAAATTTTTTCTTCAATTGAAATTGCTGGTTTGGGCTCCCACCTGTGCCCGTCACGTGACCAAAGGATTCCGCATTTGCTGACATGATATGTGCCACAGGGGAGGATTGGGGTTTGGAACAGCTAACCATCTCCTGGTTCCTTTTGGTTGTGAAAGGGTTAAAGGCTCCTGTTGTTCCCTCCGGATGGAGTTATTTTTATTATATGCCGGTCAGCAAGCAGATCTGTCAGCAGAACCAACGAGCAGAGCCGATTACACCCCAGGGGGTCTGTCGGATCAAGACGCTTCGCCTTTATCCCATATTATGTCCTGCGGATAAAGTACGCACGCTCTGCTGGGGGATTCATCACCATGTTTCTCTGTGCTTTCAGTGTAACTCTTCTATCATCACCAAATCAAGCAAGTGTGCAACAGTAACCTTTTTTAATTTTTTCCTTTCCCCTTTACTCTCCTGGCGGAGATTCTAATTTCTATCATTAGAATGTGCTGCCTGATACCTGGTAAGGATATCTGCTGGCAACCTGTCCCATAGCACTCTACCAAATTACAAGAAAAGGTGCAGGTACTCCCTCCTTCTCCACTGGCTACCCACCTATGGGCACCATCCTTTGGTTCCACTGCCTACCCACCTACGGGAACCTTCCTTTGGTTCCACTGCTTACCCACCTACGGGCACCATCCTTTGGTTCCACTGCTTACCCACCTACGGGCACCATCCTTTGGTTCCACTGCCTACCCACCTACGGGCACCATCTTTTGGTTCCAGTGCCTACCCCCCTACAGGCACCATCTTTTTGTTCCACTGCCTACCCACCTACGAGCACCATCCTTTGGTTCCACTGCCTACCCACCTATGGTCACCATCTTTTGGTTCCACTGCCTACCCACCTACGAGAACCTTCCTTTGGTTCCACCTCCTACCCACCTATGGGCACCATCCTTTGGTTCCACTGCCGACCCACCTACAGGCACCTTCCTTTGGTTCCGCTGCCTACCCCCCTACAGGCACCATCCTTTTGTTCCACTGCCTACCCACCTACGAGCACCATCCTTTGGTTCCACTGCCTACCCACCTACGGTCACCATCCTTTGGTTCTACTGCCTACCCACCTATGGGCACCATCCTTTGTTTCCACTGCCTTCCCACCTACGGGCACCATACTTTGGTTCCACTGCCTACCTACCTACGGGCACCATCCTTTGGTTCCACTGCCTACCCACCTGCGGGCACCTTCCTTTGATTCCACTGCCTACCCACCTACAGGCACCATCCTTTTGTTTCACTGCCTTCCCACCTACAGGCACCATCCTTTGGTTCCACTGGCTACCCACCAACGAGCACCATACTTTGGTTCCACTGCCTACCCACCTACGGGCACCATACTTTGGTTCCACTGCCTTCCCACCTATGGGCACCATATTTTGGTTCCACTGCCTTCCCACATACGGGCACCATACTTTGCTTCCACTGCCTACCCACCTACGGGCACCATCCTTTTGTTCCACTGCCTTCCCACCTATGGTCACCATCCTTTGATTCTACTGCCTACTCCCCTACGGGCACCATCCTTTGGTTCCACTGCCTACCCAGCTATGGGCACCATCCTTTGGTTCCACTGCCTTCCCACCTAAGTGCACCATACTTTGGTTCCACTGCCTACCCACCTACGGGCACCATCCTTTGGTTCCACTGCCTACCCACCTATGGACACCATCCTTTGGTTCACTGCTTACCCACCTACGAGCACCATCCTTTTGTTCACTGCCTACCCACCTATGAGCACCATCCTTTGATTCCAATGCCTACCCACCTATGGACACCATTCTTTGGTTCACTGCCTACCCACCAACGGGCACCATCCTTTGGTTCATTGCCTACCCACCTACCAGTACCAGCCCATTATAGTGAATACAGAACCAAGTGATTGGACACAGCTGATCATATGATAGAGCCTGTGTCATCGGTTCTGTACTGCGATCGGTGATCCGGTGCCTCTGGTGGCACGCATGCGCAGCTAGAGTGGGAGGACGTCATATTTTTGCTGTAGGGCGAAGTTGAAGCGGTTAATTTATCATCATTTGGTGTTCCTGGCTGTCTAAACTAGAAGATAATGCATAGTGATCCAGAGCAAAACAACAGATAGAATGTAGTACATTTTGTGACTTTTGTTAGTCTGGATTTATAAATTTGTAATTAAAACAAAGATTGTATTTCTATAATTGGTGCATTCCCTGGTACCAGTAAAGTCTGTCAGTTTCTAGTTAGTTAGAGATGGAATTTTGCAGCTCCTGTGTTAGATATGCACGATGATAACTTTACACTTTTTTAGATCTTCTTCTGCCTGGAGTTTCTGGGACAAACCTGGCAGTACTAGGGTCGTCGGTTCGAATCTCAACCACGGCATCACCTGTCTGGAGTTTGCATGTTCTCCCTGTGCCTGCGTACTTCCGGGTACTCCAAAGACACGCTGGTAGGTTAATTGGCTCCTGTCTAAATTGTCCCTAGTATATGTGAGTTAGGGACCTTAGATTGTACACCCCTTGAGGGTTAGGGACTGATGCGAATGTACAATATATATGTAACGCGCAGCGTAAATTGATGGCGCTATATAAGTACCTGTAATAAATAATAATTTCTCAGTGTTGTAAGACAGGTTCTCTTCATAGCCTTCTGCATATGTCCTTGTGTTGAAGGACGTAGAACAGTGTCCTAAGCCCTGAATATGTCTTAAGCTTCCTTCGGTTTGTGAAGGCCACGTCTGACTGGACGTCACTGGCTCTCTCCTGGCATGCGGTGCCAGTTTGCGCAGATGGCAGGCTAAATTAGGATAAGGTTCAGAAGTCGGCTTCAGACAAGATAAGCGAAGGACTCTGGGAGAATTAGACTCAAGTTTTCTAGAAAGTCTACAAATCCAAGACACCATAACCCCGCTAAGGAGGGAAACATCTGTTCCCATTTATCCTACGCTAAGGACAACACTGCGATACTGTATTCCAAACCATGAGCGCCAAAAACACGGAGCCGGAACATTTATATACCAAATCTTTCAAATGTAATGTAGATCCTCTTGTGGTCCCTCCACTCCTGCTTTGCTATACGATGTGTTTTAGAGGGGATGGGGGAAGGAATACAAGATATAATTACACCTTGGCAATTTCCGGGATGCCCTTCCCTCGCACCTGCTTGCCAACAGGTGGGCACCTCATTCTCTAGAGTCCCATGCCATGTATTTCAAACCACAAGTGCCAAAAACACGAAGTCAAACCATTTATATACCAAATCTTTCCAATGTAATGTAGATCCTCTTGTGGTCCCTCCACTCCTGCTTTGCTATACGATGTGTTTTAGAGGGGATGGGGGAAGGAATACAAGATATAATTACACCTTGGCAATTTCCGGGATGCCCTTCCCTCGCACCTGCTTGCCAACAGGTGGGCACCTCATTCTCTAGAGTCCCATGCCATGTATTTCAAACCACAAGTGCCAAAAACACGAAGTCAAACCATTTATATACCAAATCTTTCCAATGTAATGTAGATCCTCTTGTGGTCCCTCCACTCCTGCTTTGCTATACGATGTGTTTTAGAGGGGGATGGGGGAAGGAATACAAGATAGAGGAAAGCTTTTCAGAAATAATTACATCTTGGCAATTTCCAAGCTGCCATTCCCTCGCACCTCCCTGCCAACAGGTGGGCACCTCATTCTCTAGATTCCTATGCCATGTATTCCAAACCACAAGCGCCAAAAACACGAAGCGGAAACATTTATATACCAAATCTTTCAAATCTAATGTAGATCCTCTTGTGGTCCCTCCACTCCTGCTTTGCTATACGATGTGTTTTAGAGGGGGATGGGGGAAGGAATACAAGATATAATTACACCTTGGCAATTTCCGGGGTGCCCTTCCCTCGCACCTCCTTGCCAACAGGTGGGCACCTCATTCTCTAGAGTCCCATGCCATGTATTCCAAACCACAAGTGCCAAAAACACGAAAGTCGAAAAATTTATATACCAAATCTTTCAAATGTAGTGTAGATCCTCTTGTGGTCCCTCCACTCCTGCTTTGCTATACGATGTGTTTTAGAGGGGGATGGGAGAAGGAATATAAGATAGAGGAAAGCTTTTCAGAAATAATTACACCTTGGCAATTTCCAAGGGGCCCTTCCCTCGCACCTCCTTGCCAACATGTGGGCACCTCATTCTCTAGAGTCCCATGCCATGTATTTCAAACCACCAGCGCCAAAAACACGAAGTCAAACCATTTATATACCAAATCTTTCCAATGTAATGTAGATCCTCTTATGGTCCCCCCACTCCTGCTTTGCTATACGTTGTGTTTTAGAGAGGATGGGGGAAGGAATACAAGATATAATTACAAGAAATATTTACACCTTCACAATTTCCAGGGTGCCCTTCCCTAGCACCTCCTTGCCAACAGGTGGGCACCTCATTCTCTACAGTCCCATGCCTGTAGTGCGTCTGTAGGAACCCTAGTCTAAATTTAACCACTTGACCTCTGGTAGGTTTTCCCCATTGAAGTGAAAGTAAACTCCCTCTGGATACTTGTTCCTACAGGTAACCTTATAATAAAGCTTACCTGTAAGCAGGGGCGGACTGACAACTCATGGGGCCCCGGGCAATAGGGGATCATGGGGCCCCTGTGTCCCTGCCCAAACTCAAAAAAGCCTATGAAAAATGTACCAGGGGCATCTCATGGGGCCCCCTACTGACCCAAGTTTCCAAATGGTCATTCTGTCCCTGTCTGTAAGGAATATCTCCTAAACATGCACCTTTTAGGATATATTCAGTGTCCTTGCAGCCAATGACATCATCGGAGCATGCGCTCTGAAGGAACGGCATGCCCGTGCCGTTTCTTTAGCGCTCTATGCCATGGCCGAGACTCACATGGGAGTGACGTCATCATGGCTCGAGCAACCAATGACCAGAGCCCACAAACCTGGAAGGAAGGTTGGGAGAAGATGGAAGTCCTGTCAGCGGTGAAAGCGTGCCACTGGAGGGCTTCCTTCTAAGGTAAATCTTTCATAATGTGCTAGCATGCAATACATACTTACATACATTATGACATTATTTTGCAGGGGAAATTTTACTACCCCTTTCATGACCAGGGCATTATTTACTATTCAGCACTGAACTACTATAACTGGTAATTGCGCGTCATATAACACTGTAAGCAAATGAAATATCATTTTTTTTCACACAAATAGAGCTTTCTTGTGGTGGTATTTGATCATGACTGGGATTTTTATTTTTTATTCTATAAAAGAAAAAGGACGGAAAATTAAAAAAAAATATATTTTCTACTTTCTGTTATAAAAAAAATTAAAAAAAACAAATTTCTTCAAAATTAGGCTACAATTTATTCTGCTACATGTCTTTGTTACAAAAAAAATCCCAATACGTGTATATTAATTAGTTTGTAAGAAAGTTATAGTATCTGCAAACTCTGATATACTACATATTTGAAAATTGATCAGTTCTGATGTACTGACGTCCTATTTCATTTCTTGAGGCTTTTAAAATGTCGGGACAGCACATATACCCTGCAAATTACCCTTTTTGGAAAGTAGACAGTCTGGAGTATTTAGTAAGAGGCAAGGCAGGTTTTTTTGAAGTTGTATTTTTTTCTCACAATTTTTTTTCAGAATGAAGAAATTAAATTCACAATTTTTTTTTACAGACTGTCACCCTTGCAGTACAGTGTCATCATATGACTGGTGTGGCGGTGAGAGACACTGACTGGTGACAGTATGTTAAAAAAAAAAAATTAACAAAAAATGTTTAAATATTTTTTTTACTAACTTTTTTAATTTTTTTTTATATTCTTTAACATTTTTCTTTTTTAACTTTTTTTTTTTAACATACTTCCATCAGTGTAGTTCAGTATCACCTTAGTAACACTGTAGTACTTTGGAGGGTAGATCAGGGATTTTTTTTTTTTCACACTTTGATTGCTGTTACAATGTTTTGAACATTGGGGTACATTCATAACAGCTGTGATTGTTAGTGATTACTGATTGGCTACAACAAATCACATGGTACAGGATGATTGGCCGAGGTACCATCTGATAGCTGTGGGCCAATCACAGCATCACTCTATAGGAAGCACAGGTGTTATGAATGATATTCATTGACATCAGCTTTTTTGACATTGTGATCATGTGATCACATAGCAATCACACGATCCTCGGGCTGTCAAAAGCAAAGGTACCTGGAGCCACAATCTGCTGTGTCTGTTGGACACAGCGGCTGCAGGAGCGGTGCGCTACCGGACACAGCGGCTAACCCGGAACAGGCTGGGTGATGTACATGTACATGATCTAGCATGCACGTACAAATAAATTGTAGGCGGGCGGCAAGTGGTTAATGTTTGCAGCTAGGCTGTATCCAGCCTCAGCTTTGTTTATGTTTTCTGGGACCAATGGGTTTCTCCTAAGCCGAGGGATATTATTTGCTTCTGCTTGCTTCTGGGTCCTGTTCTCCAGTGGAGAGAGTGCGAAGATATCATGTATTGGGTTATCAATGTTCATTCTGCCTTGGCCAATCACTGGGTAACAGGGTAAAAATATTTGTAGAGACCCTCTGGAAGGGTCCTTGCCCCCAAGACTTTGCTTGCTGAGGATATGTGTGTAACAGGGTCCAGTCCTTCTCTACCAAGCTGCAGTCTGGAGAGCGTGTAGCTTAGGAAAGTTCAGTCTTTACCTTTCATGCCCTTGCATAGGGGAGGAAACCAGAGTCAAGAAAGGGTGTATTCTTTCCTAGCTGCCCATCTGCACCTAGGGTGTTCTAAACTGGTCTGTGGCAGAGGCCAAAAAACTGAAAGGTGCGCACCCATATAAGGCCTACAGAACCTACATTAACCTCCGAGAGAGTTTCAAAGCTGGCATGCGGCAGAGGTCAAAAGACCATGGAAGATAATAGTCCTTCTGGGCCTATAGGGTTCACCAAGAAGTCTATTGGGCTGAAGGAATTTTTTTTGGGATCCTGTACTCTTAACCCTCTCTCCCTAAAACAATAAATTGAAAGGACATGATTGAAAGATCAGAAATCTGTTAGGCGTTGGTTAGTGAGTTGTTATGGTGCAGCTATGGGGCAGGTCACCATTAAGAAGGCAGGAGAAACCAAAAAATCCAATTCCCAAGGGCTACCAAGGTCTACACAACCAACCTTACCATGGTCTGGACCTCACCATGGACTCAGCAGCCATAACTTCATGCACTGTGCCCTCATTGACCACTAGCTTGTTTATTTCAAATGCTTGTTGGGGAATGCTGGGGGATGGACAGTGGACAGGCCCAACGTACTGCTATTCCAGGTTCAGGAGGAGAAACTGACTCACTTAATACTATAATAATAATTTATTATCATTCATTATTCTGATTAAGATAAAAGGCAGACATGGCTAAGAAAATTAAAAAAAACAATTACCTCGCCTCATCATCCCGAGCAATAATGAGTCTCATGTAGCTGGTGGCCGACGCAGCCCGCAAAATGTCTACAGCTCTGTGAATAGGAAACACTAATGAGTGATAGACACAAGTGTAGAATTAACAAGCAGCAATAGTGATGGTGCTTGTGAGACCTAAAACATACAAGAGAAGTGTCCAACCCAAATAGTGAAGGATTTCAAACTGCTTTACTTGGTCATCATAAGATTACATAAAGCAGCTGATGCATTTTTGAGGGCCAACAATCCCCCCCACACCCCCCCATCAAGGCTCAGTGAACTTTACCAGGACTTTGGTGGGCTAAAATTGATAATAAGATAGAAAAAAATCTGAAGAATATATTTCTAAACATTTATATTTTTAAAAATATATATTTTTTAAATATATTCTTCAGATTTTTTTAAAAATATAAAAAAGTAATTTTTAACATATATATTTACATATATTTGTAAATGCATTCCAAAAATGTAGATTTGTATATTTAAAGACATACAGTATATTTGAAATGTATTTTTAAAAATATTTTTCATATATTTTGTAATAATAAAAAACGCATTTCAGCATGCAGTATATATATATATATATACGAACGCTATCCCCACTCCAGTCGATCCTAAACTCAGCGGCTAGACTCATCCACCTCACCAAGCACTCCACATCTGCCTCCCCCCTCTGCCAATCCCTTCATTGGCTCCCGATTGCCCAACGCATCAAATTCAAACTGCTAACTCTGACCTACAAAGCCATCCACAATGCCGCCCCGAACTACATAACTGACCTGATACCCAAGTACTACCCTACCCGTGCCCTCCGCTCCTCACAGGACCTCCTACTCTCTAGCTCCCTGGTCTCCTCCTCCCACGCCCGATTACAGGACTTCTCCAGGACTTCCCCCATCCTCTGGAACTCCCTACCCCAATCCATCAGGCTGTCACCTACCCTCCTCACCTTCAGGCGCACTCTGAAAACCCTCCTCTTCAGGGAAGCCTACCCCAACCTCCCCTAACACCCGACCTCACCTAACAACTAACCTCCTCCACTCCTCCCACCACTCCATCCCCCACAGCCATCTCCTCCTGTACCACCTTCCCCTCCCTCCTAGATTGTAAGCTCGAAAGAGCAGGGCCCTCAAACCCCTCGTGTATTGTATTGTTACTATCTTGTCTCATGTTCTGTCCCCCTTGCTACTGTACAGCGCTGAGCATACCCTTTGGCGCTATATAAATACTGTATAATAATAATAATAATAATAATTATATATATATTGAAATATATTGAATATGGCCAAAATTTTAGCATTTCAAATATATGGCAATATATTGGGAAGAATATTTTTAAAAAATATTTCAAATATATTTTTCTTCCATGTGGGATGGCTGGGATGAATTCATAGACCAAGCCTTCTCCCAGTGTTGTCTTACACCAGAGGTTGTCTACTTGTAAAGTGATTAGGTTTTTTGACATTCACTGTAGTGAAGTGTAAATTTTAACACCGACACCAACTGTTCTAAATTTGTCAGCTAAAGCCTGTCATACATGGATCAGAATTCAGCTGGTTCAGCAGGGACTGGCCAACATTCGACCCATGTATGGGCAGGCTGATTGTATCCAAGTCAGTCTTTCAATTGACTTTGGTACAACCAGCCTGTTGTATTTTGTGACATTAGATTACTGCAGACTGCTATAGCCACTAGCAGTAACCATTGTATTCTGCCCTCCAGGAAGGCGCCCCCTCAACCAGGAAAACTGATTGTGTTGATGGTAAAATCTAGCAATTTTCTTTCCTTCCGCCTACAGTGGAAGGAGAAAAAATAGAGTAATCTATGGGCTGCTTTAGTCCTGTATCTTGGACCTCAGTCCCGATGATGTTGTGTCCAGGGTCATGTCCTAGGATCTCAGTGTTACCCTTATTTGAGGCACTGAGTAACTCAATAAAACAAGGTAATCAGGGGCCACACATGGGCAGCTCCTGAATAATTAGGGTTTGGGCAGGTGACTGTAGGGTGGGATATGGGCAGGATTGCCCAGTCACTAGACAGGCCCAAGACTAACTGTGGGCAAGGTTACCTATTTTTCAGAGACTGGGACTGAAATGTTGGTAAGCATGACTTGCACATATCTCACTGAACTTTCAGACCTACAAACTCCCGCAAAAATCTGAACATTTGTGCAGCATGACCCCACCCCTTACCTCTCATTGGACACTCCCAGCAAACTTTCTCCATTCACTTCCAGAATTTGATCTCCAGGCTGGAGCCGCCCTAAACAGAACACACAAGGCAATCTTCAGAGTCTTTATAGTCTTGTACATCCCATGATATGGTTTGTGACTGATTTTGCTTGTAAATACTTTAAAATCCTATTTTTGTCTCAGTGAAAACACTGCTTCCTGCTCTCACACTGTAGTGCTCTGCGGTGGCAGAGCTGAGCAATGGCCACACCCCTCATCACAAGTGCCCTCACCACGACTTGGATGGAAGAGGAAGAAGGGGGCGTTTCTGGTAAGGTCTGTTACTGACTACTGATTACAGAGCTGAGTAATGACCACACCCCTAAGTATAAGTGTGCTTACGCTAAAAAGGGGGCGTGTCTGACCAGGTCATTTAGTCAATGCTGATTACAGAGCCACGTATTGGCCACATACCTCATCACAAGTGCCCTCACAAAGACTTGTATGAAAAAGGAATAAGGGGGTTTGTCTGGTAAAGTCTGTTACTGACTGCTGAGTACAGAGCTGAGTAATGACCACACCCCCATGCACAAGTGTGCTTAGGCTAAAAAGGGGGCATGTCTGACCAGGTCATTTAGTAAATGCTGATTACAGAGCCACGTGTTTGCCACATCCCTCATCACAAGTGCCCTCACAAAGACTTGTATGGAAGAGGAAGAAGGGAGTATGTCTGACCAGATCTGTTACTGACTACTGATTACAGAGCTGAGTAATGACCACACCCCCAAGCACAAGTGAGCTAAGGCTAAAAAGGGGCGTGTCTGACCAG